>NC_051176.1:31418872-31531372 GCF_013339695.2 Rhipicephalus sanguineus
ATACTGTTGCCTTATTTTTGCTTCTGAGATAGCGTACAACGAGGCTCACCGTGCGCAAAAATTTGAAAAAGCATGCCAGGTAAACTAATCTTATTCCACAAGTTTTTGCATAAAAGGCATAATATAGAAAATGCTTTACAAATATCCAAATAACATTAAATAAAGTTACAAATACCCCCATTCTTGCTGCACGAGTTAAATAGCTGCCTGAACGGTAAGAAATTTACATATATGAAAGTGTAATACCTCAATCACTTCAGAAAATTGTTCAAGTACAGAGATCTCTTATGTACCTAGCCTGAAAAAATGCAATATGCGATTATATATATATATATATATATATATATATATATATATTATATATATATATATATAGACTAGATCTCTGGGAGCCAGCTGTGGTCACTCATGCGTCGGATTTGTTGCTATCTATGTGTAGAGGGATCGCTGAACGTCACTATGAAACGTTCGCGCGAGATGCGTGCATTGCTTCAAGTCTCCATACGAAATGAAAACAGTTTTAAACAACTCATTCTCAACTTCAGATATTTTCACGGTTCTCGGCGGTTAGCGTTCGCGCTGTTCAGAGACCTTACAAAAAGATGTGGAGGAGTATTACATAAAGTACAATTGTTTCCGCCGCAATTGAGTGCGCGTCAATAGGGCACTCGACCGCAATTTCCCGTTTTTTCCCGATGAGCTCAATATTGCGTCCACCACGCTTTCGTGCTGAAGCTCCAGGGTACTTAAACAGCGTGTCTGTTCATCTCTTTAATAAATATAAAGAGATGACCAGACGGGTAAAGCAAGCCTCTTTTGTCCCGCAGACGCGTGTAATCAGCTGCTCTGAGCTGAGACACACGTTTGTTTTCGGGCGATCGCTCGTAACATGAAGTGAGGCCATGCCCGAAGCTAGAAATATTTTTCGGGGGGTGGGGGGCAAAGCTTGACTTTTTGAGAAAAACCCCTATTTTTATTATTTATTTTTGGTAAAAACACATACTTCACCAAAATTTCGGAAGGGGGGCCTTCACGCCCCCCCCCCCCGGCTACGGGCGTGAGTGAGGCGTACACGATGTTGCACTGTTATCGCTTCATTTACTTTGTTTTGGCTTGTTTTTTTTTTTAATGCTAAAGCCTTAGATGCCTCATCAAACACGAGAATTGACCGACGGCGTCCTGCGTCGCCAACACGAGTGCTGCACAAAATCATCAGGTGTATGACGTCACCATGACGTCAGAGATCGACAAAACTTGTGACGTCATGAGTCCGAAACCACGTTGTGTGCAGAAAGCTTTCGGAGAGGGGCGGGGGAGGATCAATGCATCGACTGACGAAAAAGAAGAAGATGGCATCCGTTTCCGAGTCGTCTCAGGCGAATGCATAAGGGACTGTGCTTTCTTTTTTTTTTCGTGTAACTTTTTCGCATACATTTTACTTATGCGGTCAGTTCTTCGAAATGTATGGGTAAGTCTTACATGTTGACATCGATATTGGTGACCACCACGTTTTTTAGAACCTGACGGAAACAAATCGTCAGACCACACATCGTCAGAATTATTTCTGGCTAGAGAAAGCGGGTTTGCGTGCCACACGCCATATTATTATTGTTAGTCCTTATGCAAATGGCAAGCATGTCATTTTTATGATGCCATGACCTATCGGACAAGTTAGGCATACATTCGTGCCCCTCCATGCCAATTTTTGTGTACATCAAGTGAACGAGACGCGAATTACGCGAGTAATTTTTTACTTTTGGTACCGCGGCCGCGCCGACGGACACATTTGGCTTCGCATGAAATGACTTGAAACAGCAGAGCGCCGGATGGCAGCCTTGTAAAACAAATCTAACGCACCAAGTAAAAGATAGGATATGAAGGATGCAAACGCGTTAGCATGAGCTACCCATTTACTACATGCATATCTGCTACGTTCTCCTGGTTATCTCCAGTTTATTCTCTCCTGCAGCAAGTTTACGTTCGTCATTCCACATGAAAGTAAATTAAGCGCCTTCTCTCACGATGAAGTGCGCGCAGAATGCGCTCCTCAAACAGCCGCGTAAGTGTGGACCTTTGCGGTGTCAAACCATCTGAAAGGAAATATACAAAATCCGCATTTCACAACACACAAACGCGTTCTCTGTGCGATGAGTCGCTGCAGTATTATGTTGCAGTGACGCAGTATTAAATATTGCCCAAATTCCCGCAGTTTTGTCTAATAGCGGCCAAAATATCAGGCGCGGAGAAAGTCCACGGGTCCTAGAGTGACTGTATATGCTACCTTTAGGTAGCTAAAGGTAGCATATACAGTAACTCTAACGGGTCCAGCACGGCAGCGCCGCGGCGCGGCAGTTCCCCGCAAGAGGCCCTCGCTCCTCCCATGTATTCGCGCGGCGCTTTGGACACTCCCCCTATTCTAGGTCACTCTACCTTGGGGAGGGCTTGGAGGTGGACGCCGTAGGCGACGGAGACCAGGGCGAGTTCATTTCTGCCGTATAGTGCCGCCACCGGCTTTTGGGCTCTTTGTACTAGCGTACAAATATGCGCTGTAGTGAAAAAGAGTATAGGTGCGCTCGATCGACTTCTGCGTCTCGCATTGCTCGCCTCGCACTCATGCGCACCGGCCAAAGGGCGGCGTTTAGAGGGGAGGGGGGGAGGGGGTGGGGGGTGTTACGGCCGGTTGCCGCAATCGATTAATCGATTAACGGTGCTCCTTTAATCGATCAATCGTTCATCGATTTTACCATTACTACGATAGCGTTAGAGAGCTCGTTTCGCAGAAATTCCGCCGTCGGTGTCGGCGTCGCTTGTGAGCGAAAAATCGAGAAAGATGCAAATAAAGTAAACACCTTCGGTCCCATTGAGGATCGAACACAGGCCGCGATGTTACTTGCAACTGCTTCAAAAAAAAAAAAAAACACTACATAATTGCCAGTCTCCTCAAGTAAGTAAATAAGTAAGTAAGTAAGTAAGTAAGTAAGTAAGTAAGTAAGTAAGTAAGTAAGTAAGTAAGTAAGTAAGTAAGTAAGTAAGTAAGTAAGTAAGTAAAGTGTTCCTATTCCATTTTAACACAGGGCAGGCAGTTTGTGCCACAGGAAGAAAAAATGTAAACAAATGTCAAGTGTTTTCGTTCTTCTTTTGTTCGTGCATAAGCAGAGTGTCACGGGTCACGGTGTCGCTTGTGAGCGACGTAGTTTGATGGCATCGCCAATGCGTTACAAATCGCCGAATGGGCTCATTTTCTTCGTGATACCTGCCGAACAAAATGCGTTGAGAAGACTCCTTCCATTACATGTCATTTATGTAGTGTCTGTACCAATACTAAGATACATCGCGCGCACGCGTGTGTGCGTGTGTAACAACACACATTAATAAGTATGCACTTAGTGGTTGAAGTGACCGGATTTCGCTATCGCGTTCAACTCTTAAAGGCGAAGCTTAAGGGTTCCCCAATTTTAGATCAGCACAATTAAAATACTCGACACTTCTGCACACTCATCAACTCACGACAGCTTGGATATGAAGCAGTGGCGGTGCTATTCGTTTTGAAAGATAGAAACTGAATTTCCTGAAAAAGGAGAGCATTTGATCGGCCTATAAAACGTTTACTGGTTCCCGCCCGTATTTGCATCGCCGATTACTTAAATTTCAGGCAGGCCCGAACCAAATAAAATCATGACAGATTGCTGTAATGTTATAGAGCCCCTGCTGAGCGATAGCCTCCTCTACAATGCTCGAGCCCAAGGCGCGAAAGCGTGGAATAGGCAACCCGTACCGCAGGTAGCCTACAGTGCGTGGTCATGACACACGGAGGACAGTCGTCACAGCAGAATTGTAGGAAACATTTTTTTACATAATTACGTTATTGCTGCGTTCAAGTAAAACTTTGCCTGACTTGTTAGTTTCCCAGTCTGCAGCCGACAATGACAACTGTCGAAAGTGGGGGGGGGGGGGGGCTCTGCCCCCTAACATATCTCAGTGGGGGGCTAGCACCCCCTTGCCCCCCTCCCCTCCCACGATAGATAGGCCTATGGACGCGAGCAACGATTTTCCCAAACATTGGCGTTTGTATTCCCTGAAAAGCAGACGACTACTGAGTCAGAACAATAACTTCAGTACCTTCGCGAAGAATTAACAGATGACGCTGCACAATTAAATCTTCATTCTGACGTCTAAATATTTAAATGTTAGCAAACGCGCGCGCTTACTTTTATTGCGATAGCATTTATATGGACAGTCTCGGCTGGATTTTGCCGTCGCCGTCACCGCCGTCATGCACCGTATATGTATAAGTATGTATATATATATATATATATGCATATATCAAAGTCCCAAAGAAAAGTAATTCGGAAAAATGCTTCCGAAGCACGGAATCGAACCGGCGACCTCTCGTTCCGCAGCGTGGCGCTAACCACTACGCCAGAAAGCGCAGATCCTTCAGGTAGCTAAAGGCGAGCGTTATATACACACCCTTTACCGCTGGCAGGACTCAGAGACGGCAGGCGCTTATAAGCGTTTCTTCATTACCAGCGAGATGGCGCGATGGGCGGATTTAGAAGTCGTCGGCGAGCTCGCTCGCTTCTTCTTATATTTGCGCAGGGAGAACCTTGCCCTTCCGCTGTCTGCGCTTGCGGTTTTCTCGTTGTGAGGGGAAGAGGGATGCTTCGAGCTTTCACCGTGATGTCCGCGCTCATGTTACGGAGCGTACGAAAGTCACTCGAGCTCAAGGGACGCCGCTAAACGAACAAACAGAAGATGAGCGCGAACTATCAAGTGTCACAGCTCGACACTTGAAGCACTCTAGTTTCCTTCGCTGCTTCGGCCGCCTTTGCAACAGGAGCGCCGTTCAAACTGAGAGTATCCATTGGCGTTTCTTGCTATCGCATTCATTGCTTCGCCCTTGCGGCGAAACTATGACTTTTTTTTAATAGCCCGCGTACCTTTATATCTGCAGAACACTAGCAGAGGCGGCGGGGTAAGGGCTTTGAGTAAATGTATTTCTTTAAAAACAGATAAACATTAAAATGGGTGGGCATGCTCTGTTTCATATAGATCTTGAAATGTACTCTGGTTGCTGATATTCCACACATGCAGTGCGACCCTTTCTCTTAAGTATTAGAATACTTTAAAAACACAATAGGCTTAGTTAAAAATACCATGTGATACGTCCGAACGCTGACAAATGCAATGAAATCGCAGTGCATATATTTTGCTCCGCTCACAACAAAAGCGCTAGGTACCCAATTAGGTTTCCGAAAGTAGGAGTAAGCTCACAACACGCTTATTTTTTTTCGAACTAGAAAACAAGCACTACTAGCTCACCAAAATATCACCCCTACTTCAAGGAGATGCGATACTTCAAGTTAAGCTGAACTTCAAAACGTGCAAAGAAGGAAAAACATAAATGTCCACAGGTGCTGTGGGAAACTGCTTCGGAAACGCACGCATTTTTCTAGGCGAAAATTTGAAGTGGGATTTCAAGTGGTTCAAAATGGTACCACTTGTGGCCATTGAAGTGGTACCACTTGGACAACAAGTGGTCCCACTTGCTGCAAAATGGTCCCACTTGCTGCCAAGTGGTTTTCAAAGTGGTCCCACTTGCTTTCAAGTGGTCATTGAAGTGGTACCACTTCGACAACAACTGGTCCCACTTGCTGTCAAGTGGTTTTCAAAGCGGTTCCACTTACTTTCAAGTGGTGATTGAAATGGTGCCACTTGGACAACAACTGGTCCCATTTGCTGCCAAGTGGTTTTGAAAGTGGTTCCACTTGCTTCAAGTGGCCATTAAGACGGCACCAGTTGAACAACAACTGGTCCAACTTTGTGCCAAGAGGCCACAATCAGTTCTACGAGCGTATTTGCAGTCGAGTGGTTCCTTTAGTGGAATAATAACTAGCCAAATTCCTCAAGTGATTTAATTCAGGGTGTGTACTCGTAAGTAAAGATGATTTTGGATGTTCGTCACACTGTACATAGGGCACATTTCACAACCGTGACCTAAGTGCTCGGATCCGTACGGCTGGGTTAAAAATAAGAATAAAGCTGGGAAAAAAGGCGCTTTTATTCGACCTTTGCATTACACGCGCGTCCGATCGACACGGCGTTACAAATCGTACACACGGCCAACGAGGTGCTTGCTCAGTTTGGTCATACTGAGCAGTTGCGCAAATAGCTGGAATTTAAAGCATGCGGCTACCTCCCTGCAAAAAGGAGCCTTTCTTTTTCAAAATTCGCCACTGCCTGCCACGATCGGACAGCAGTAAACTCCGCTAGCTTGCTCTCTTTGCCTACGAAGCAGTCACGGTGGACGCCACTCGCATACCCACGATGTTTGTTGACATCTCAGTCGCATTAGTCTCGTATCAAGTTTTGATGTTTTCTGACAGTAATGCTAAATAATACCAAAGTTTATCATTCCTATACTACTGAATAAAGGTTGTATTATTTTATTTACACATAGCAGCATTACGGCCAGTGGCGTACGAACTCGTTCGCGAGTGGGCGAGTGGGGGGGGGGGGGGGGGGGGGGGGGGGCTGGCGTCGCTCACTCTGTCCGCCATATATAATTATATATTATTATATATATATATATATATATATATATATATATATATATATATATATATATTTGGTTTGAGATTATTAATATACATGGCGCAGATCAGATGACTTGCTTTTCAAAACTGTTTTAAATCAAGAAAGAATCTGCACAAACAGATTGTGCAGGCTGGGCCGCCCTCAGCAAAATTCCCAGTCTTCGTTTCGCGTTATAGATACGATGAGTATGAAGAACCTGCTATGACTCCAGTACCTTAGCTCATATATGCCCAAACTTAGAAAAACTGACAAAACAAATATTTTTTTTTCACAAAAGGTGTACTTCTACCCTCAAAAGAAAGCACAAGTTCTTTATTTACTGCCAGGTAAACGCAACACTGTTTTTCAAGCCGTCCTATACATATAGGACCTGGGCATAGGGTGCTATGTGCGGGTGTGGTAAGTGCCATTTCCTTTACCTCTAGAGCCCTCTAATATAAAGTCTTTCTTAAGAAGAAGACCAAGTTGAGTCGATTAATACTTAAGCAAACCGCATTGAGCTGGTTGTGTATAGTTATAAGAATATAAATGACTACAAATGTATATACTAGGTGTCGTTTCTTGCCCTCCTACTTTTCTAAGCTTGGGTTGGGGGGTGGACGAAAAAGCGGTGAAGTGGCCCTATACTCCTCCCCTTCGGTTCCTCCAAGTAAATAGCCTACGTAAACTGTGTAAGCTCAAATTTTCCTTGAAAAAATGTGGGCGATTATAACGTTAAACTACGCCGCATTGTCTCCTTCCGTACAAGTCGTTAGCTGTTAATGATTGGTAGAAATTTTCTGGGTCATGCTCACAGCGCCTGCTCGTAATACGACGCAACAAATGACGCTTAAGTGATCCACCGCGTAATTACCACGCACGCATGAATGCGTAAAACAATAATAATAATGAACTATTTTCAATACGGCGTATTGTTTGTCATTGTTTCTTTGCTATTAGTAAAAAATTTCAATGTGACATAAAGTCCCCCCCCCCCAAATTTTTCAGTTTTGCTTGCGTAAGTCATGCACACATACAAACGCACGCACGAACATACATAAAGTATGGTTGTACCCCACCCCCGCGCCAGGGGCTAAGCCCCTGGCGACGTCACAATTCTGCGAAAATTCGCGGCGTTAAAATGAAGTGTTCACAATAAGCAGCACATTACTGTGCTGAAGAATAACTAGTTTTTTTTTTGTTTGTTTTTTTGAATAGCCAGACAGTGTCTCTTTCTGAATGTAAATTAGGAAGGCTGCCCAAAAATCACATTGGCAGCGGCTGCTTATAGCAGTGGGCGAGATGAATTCATATGTGTATAATAGATACTTTCAGTTGTGGTATAACGATGTTGAGCTGTTTTTGCGCTTCAACCTAGCCCCTAGCCTCTGTGAACTCATCGTTGCTGACAAAGAGGTAGAGAGAGAAATAAACATTATTAGGAACAGACACAATCATTTGCAGGTAGGCAGCCTTCTTAGTCCAGAAAACTGTGGACGCTGATCATCTCTCTGGTGAGGTAGATCAAATAACGGGGCAAACTTGAAAGCTGGGCTTCTCAATATGCTCGAGTCCACTGCCTTGTTACAAGTCGCCGCGATCGCTGCAGGCTACCGTATGATAAGCCAAGTGAAGCAGGATAATCGGAGACTAAAGTGGGAGTCTATTTTAGCTGTCCTGGCTAGGCACAACTTAAATACTGAACACTTCTGCACACTCATCAACTCACAGCAGCTTGGATACGGAGCAGTGGCGATGCTATTCGTTTTCAAAGAAAGAAACTGAATTTCCTTACAAAGGAGAGCGTTTGATCTGGTTCCCGCCCATATTTGCGTCGCGGATTACTTAAATTTCAGGCCAGGCTGAACAAAATAAAATCATGACAGATTGCTGTAATGTTACAGAGCCCGTACTGAGTGATAACCTCCTTTCCTTTGCAATGCTCCAGCGCAAGGCGCTCAAGCGGGGAATAGGCAGCCCCCACCGCAAATAGCCTACAGTGCGTGGTCATGACTAGAGACCGGATTTTAGGCAAATGCCTATTTTGTTCCTTGCGCTCCTATCACGCCAATTTGATATTGAGCATGAATTAGAGGTTAAGAAGAGATTTTGTAGTGTTTTTATAGTGCCTATAAATGCCTATTTTTGGCGTTAGTGCCTAAATGCTTACAAATGCCTATAGATGCCTATTTTCAAAATTGGCGCTTATATGAACGCTATTTAGGCTCAAGTTTCGCCCCCGGGTGCTATTTGAGACCGTTATTCACGTTCCCGCGTAATATTGACTGTTGGGAACTATGGGCTTCAACCTAGCCCCTAGTTCAACCAGCTCCTGGAAACAACCGCTAGCAGCAGTGAAGGAGCACGCGCCGGCGAGAATTCGCCGCCGCGCCGACATGGCGCGAGCGGTTGGCGAATGCGAGTCCGCGGAGAGCCTTCAGCGGAAAGGAGAGTTTTTTGTTTTCCATTTAACATAACATTTTTGTTTTCCTGTCGTAGATAGAGGTCGCGCACGTCTTCCTTTGAAATGATTTTCATTTATGTGCAAGTTTATTGTGCCTATATTTACAATATTGAAGGCCTAAAACGTTGTTTTGCCTGCCTACTTTTGGCGCCTAAAACGAGCTTTTTTGATGCCTAAAAATCCGGCCTCTAGTCATGACACACGGAGGACAGTCCTCACAGCAGAATCGTGGGGCAAATTTTATTACATAATTACGTTATTGCTGCGTTCAAGTAAAACTTTAACTGACTTGTTAGTTTCCCAGTCAGCAGCCGACAATAACCATTGTCGAAAGTGGGGGGGCTCCGCCCCCCCAACCTTTCTTAGTGGGGGGGGGGGGGCTAGCGCCCCCCTTGCCCTCCCGGTAGATACGCCTATGAGGCGGCCCAATATTCCGTATAAATTATCAGGACGCCGTAGCAGCCGTAGTTTCGTACAGCACATGGCGGCTAGTCCTGGTGCCTGCATCGCACGTGTGTGTGTACGGTGTGCTCGCTAGCGTAGCAAGTTACCTCGGGGAACCTGTGTGAAATTACCAAGGAATAGTTATATTTGGACAGTTTATCTGTGAAAAGTGTTACAAGGCAAGGTTAGCTTGTTCAAGTGGTTTTCGTTGGTGTACTGTGCGGTGTATTAGATTCATCAGCGCCGATCGAGGGACACCGATCCAGCTCCGATTCTTTCATTTTGCGGTAAGTACTGCATTTATATATATATATATATTTGAAGTATAAGTGAACGTTTATCCCGAATATACGTGTGCTTCATTAAGCACGGTGTCGTCGTACCTTGCTGTATCCGATGTTTATATATATATATGCGTGAAGTGCATACCGGTTTGTGCAAGCACCTGCAAGTTCCGTGTAAAATCATTGTGCGCCTAATGCCGCACATGCGTCTATGCATCATACGCTAGTGAATTTATGTGACGTCTATTCAGAGTATGGCTCAAAATATCTACATCAATAATGATTACATGCTTCATCTAGCCAGCAAATTGGGCTGAAGGCACACGATAAACTGTGCAAGTGGGTATATTTCGATAGCTGCGCGTTGATGCCATCCCTGTAATTTTGTTAAAACTATACTTATGCTAAAATTGAATTTTATGAGTCATTGCTTTAGTTTTCCCTCTCTATGTATAAATATTTCTTTTAGGTGGTGAACGAGGATATGTGCAAACACATTTCACATCTCAAGATATATTCGAACGACATCTGCTGCAAGCGTTCAAATAAATGCGGTTGTTTCACCATCATGCTGCTTTGGCTGTGATTAGTTGACTGGACCAGCAGGTCCTGTGGTCGATGAAAGCAGGAACCAGCTAAGTGACATGTAGTCGGAGCCAGCGCGAGATCTGTCCAGATTGAAATTTGATTGATGTGAACATTCATACTGGCATACTGGTATTTTCAGTTTTAAATGTTTCCATTCCAGCTGTAAGGAATTTCCAGTTTCAAAGTCCAGTTGGAAATAGAAACATTTTTTCCTGGGGCACTAGCCAAGTGGTCCCACTGTCCGAGTGGTTCCACTTGAAATGGTTTATTGAACCTGGACTACAAGTGGAACCACTTGGCAAGTGGTTCCACTTAGAGCACTGCGCGGGTTCGGGCCTACCCGAAAACCCGGGCCCTGAAGCTCCGGGCTTAGGGCCGGGCTCGGGTCGGGCCGGGCTTGGACTTTGCTCAGTTCTTGAAGGGACACTAAAGGGAAACACTGCTGAATCGGTTTAGACTGATAAAGTGTACTCTGAGAACTCGAATGTCATTAATTTCGTCACCACAAGTTTATTAATAAAGGAAAAAGTCAAGGTCAAAGTTCCATTTTTAAACTGCGCCCTGAAAACTTCGTGCGCGACGTCACGGATTTCAAACTGCATTTGTCGTACTTTGGAGACTTTGGCTTAACGAAATTTCCTGAAACTTGGTATGGTAAGTCTATGGCCCCCTCAGAGGTCAATGTATTTCATTTCTACCGATTAGGAACTACGTAGGCCCCAGTAGACACTGTCGGAATTTGTGTCGTCACGGCGTCTGCTGCGCGAACTTCAAGGTGGCGTCGCCACCCGCATTTTATTTTTGTGCGTTTTATCGCTTACCAAGAGCCTTGTGGTATCGAGCGCGTGATTTTAGAATTGTAAAAGAGTATTTTACTGATTATAGTAATATCGTTCTTCTCTTCAGTGTCTCTAAGTTTGTTCCACATACGTTGTGCATGCATATATGTTTCACATTTTATCCCGAAAAAAAAAAAACGCGCTTTTTTTATGTGGGGCAAGCTATTTGGAGAAGTTTTAGGAGGGACGAGTACTGAACATTTTTTGCTCCTTGCATTTGGGCTACTTGTTTATCTGGATGGATCAAGGCCACAAAATTACAGAACCACGGTCCTGTGTTGTGATTTTGTTATCGTGGAGGTGTTGGGGATGTTTTTTTTTTTTTGGAGATTTACAGCCGTTCCCGCACAAGTGCGACCTCAACGGTCGCGCATGTTGACGTTGTGAGGATGGCTCCTTCGCCAAGACCGTCCTCGCCTTCTTTCGGTCCTCGTCCACCTTTCATAGGGTGTCTGATGCACGAGGCAGGCACGTGTAAACACAGTACGACGAGAGCAGCCCGCGTCGACGCGTTAGAAAAGAAGAAAGTATGGCGTTAATGTACTCTGTAATCTAAACGCGAAGACACTCGGGGGCACATAAGAGCCTCAAAGATTCGCGCACACAATCTCGGAGGCCATGACGCGTCTCTGAAGGTTTATTCTGACCGTAAGAAAAGTGTTTTTCTCACACCGTGATTCTGACGATTTGGCGGTGCGGCGCGCATGCGCACGCTTGCGTTCCCGCACTCGCACGTGCTTGGCGCGTCTTCCGCGGCAGCGCGGACAGCACCTCTTCGTACCTCGGCGGTAGTGTACGTTCGTATCAAACGTCGCTGGGTGAAAATCGGTTCGCAACAACCGTACTCCATTACATTGCAGGCCAATGGGCCTTGGCCGGGACCAACGAAAAATTCGTATCACCCTGAAATTCGTATGAGCTGTCATCGTATCACCGAGGTTTCAATGTATAAGTAAAATAGAGAGGTGGTTGTGTATCAAACAGTCACATTGAATGAGTACAGAAACGCAATACAGATGGCGCCCTTAATAGCTATGAGCATGAAGTATTGTCAACTTACCTGTTGAGACAATAGAAATTTCAGTGCCTATGGAAAATGGCCTGAAACGGCTCGTTGGGACGCTCATGAGTAAAACGGAGCATTGGGTAAAACAATGTTTCTCGAATCCCCATCCTAGCATCTTTAAGATGGCTCGTAATGATTTCCATTATTATAATGCCAACTCAATTTCACTATTTTCCGGTAAGCAGAATATTTTGTACTGTATACTCAAGGCACGCCCACATAATAATACATTCGTCTTCAAAATCGCCTTGGTAACGTGTAAATGTGTAAACAGTAGTAGAAATAAAGCAGACAGTTACAAGAATAAAGCAGAAATCTTATTTTGGGAGCGCGTTACAAAAGACATACTGCAGTGACATGACCGGAAAAAACAGTGCAGGGACTTGGGTAATATAAGGGATGCAAAATGGCAGCTAAGAAAGCACTTGTGCTAATAATCAAATTATGATTTCATAAATTCTTTGAATAAATGTAGATGGAAGTGAAAAACACGGTACGCCAAGATATTTTCTGTTAGGTAAACGCTTGCTCTATTAGATCTAGTATCAGTACCAGTGGTGCTAGAGTTGTTAGAATCTTATTTGCATATAAGTTAATTCATTGCATGCAAGTCAAACTTACATCCACGAGACCCTTCGAATCGCCGATATGTAAAATCCACGCGACGCAAAGCAACCCCATTCTTGCACGCATCACATTTCGTTACGGAGCAAGACGCAAGAGAATCTTCAACAACGACATTGTAACAACATCAGAATTTGCGCGATAGACGCCGCACGCAGTGGAGTACGCGGCGCGGGACAGTGGCTAAGAGCAAGTGTCGCGGCATTGGCGCAGCTAAAAAGAAAAGAAATCGAGAACACAAAAAGCTGGGCGCAGACGTCCGCGTGCTTGTCTTCCTCATAGTCTGCCCTCGCTGAATGACTCTGGCGTAAAAATGAAATAACGTCACTGCCCTTGGACTTATACAGATGGCATAGGGCACCGGCTTGAGAAGCGGAGCTTGGCCAGCGATTATTGTTTCGCACGGTTGTGTTGCGATAGAAGAATCTTAAGATACACGATACATCATCGAATGTATCGGAAATACAGATACTCATCTTTCGAGACGTATCGCGATACAGATACAAGATACCCATAGAGTATCTGAGATAGTGTCTAAGATACATGTATCTTCGATACTGCCCAGCACTGCATACAGCTTCGCTGTACTCCCTGCCTTCCGTCTTTCGGTCCCCTTCCTTTCTTGAAAAGTAATGCCATTACTCTGAAATTGCTTTAACAAGAGTTCATAATTCACGCTCGAACTCGTATACACTTCATTTACAGCACATTGAAATCTCAGATATCTTTGTAGCATCGCAGAAAAGTTGGGAGCATCGGAAACGCGTCCTCGTTTAAACGAGAACTGACACGAATTTTTAAAATATTGTTTCTCTAAACAAAAACAATGGTGTCGAGAACCCTAAAAAGAGTGTCGTGGTGCCTCAAAACGTGTTGAATATATTACCCGTACCTTAAAAAAAAAACTTTCGGTTTCGATATCGAGGAGGTGGTTACGTCAGACTGTGTTGACACGTGTTGAGAGGTATTCTGCGTGGCAACGTAGTATTCTACCACAGAGCAACGCCAGTGCTTGAAACCGTTTTGGAAAAAGACCCTATACAGCTGTCATAAGTGTGCTAAGCCAGGCTAGTTGGTCAGCGTTCATAGTAAATTTACAGCGCGAAAAACGAGAGACAGAAGAACAAATACTACACAGGACAAGCGCTGACTGCCGACTACATTTATTGCGCATAACCCATGCTTAAATAACATCGCTGCGTACCACGTGAACATGAGGGGACGAAAAGATATGTCAGATAAGACACGTAAACAAGTACATTCCTTGCTGTGCTTCCGCAGTGTACTCGATTCCACTTTCGTGTGACCGTGTGTATATCGGGCAGACGGGGCGCTGCATTAATGTGCGCCTGCGTGAGCACAGTTCTCTAAAAGGCCAATAATAATAATATCTGTGGTTTAACGTCCCAAAACCACGATTTGATTATGAGAGACGCCGTAGTGGAGGGCTCCGGAAATTTCGACCACCTGGGGTTCTTTAACGTGCCCCTAAATCTAAGTACACGGGCCTCAAACATTTTTGCCTCCATCGAAAATGCAGCCGCCGCGGCCGGGATTCGATCCCGCGACCTTCGGGTCAGCAGTCGAGCGCCATAACCACTAGACCACCGTGGCGGGGCCTAAAAGGCCAAGCTAGCTCGCACCTATCGCTGCACTGTCGCGATTGTGGTTGCGTGCCTTTATTTGGTAACACGGCCATTCTGTATCGACACAGGGGGCAGACGCAGCGGGAAATCGTGGAAGCTGCGCATATAAGCTTTCTGTCAGATGTGTACGTTGCGCAGGCCTCGATCAGCTTAGTTCAAAAAGAGATAGACTATCTGGGCATACGATGATAGTTGTACAGTTTCTGTTTGTTTGGTTTTTGTAATAAGTTTTTATCTTTTCGTCCCCTCATGTTCACGTGGTACGCAGCGATGTTATTTAAGCATGGGTCATGCGCACTAAATGTTGTAGTTGGCAGTCAGCGCTTATCCTGTGTAGTATTTCTTCTTCTGTCTTTCGTTTTTCGCGCTGTAAATTTACCATGAACAGCTGTCACATCGAACAAGGAGTCCCGTTAACAGATGTAATCACTGCGTGCCAGAAGCGTGGAAGCGCACCAGGCGCCACATCATGTGAATTGCGTAACTAATGTGAGCTTGAAAACTGCCATTGCAAAGGGCTGATCATCCGCGTCAGCCACAACATCAACAAAATGTTCAGGTACTCCTCTAAAGCTCCGATGTTGATGATGACGACAATGATTATGATGATAAGTAATCTCACCCGATGGCATTCGCCTTCAAGTCGTCTTACGTAAATGCGTAGGGGCGTTGCGAGTGTTTTAAAATTATTTTTGCCTGAAAGGCACGAGGTAATCGTACCCTTCTTAGAAAAAGAAAAAGAAGATATTCTCTCTCTCATCCTAACGCTGATCGGGCTGTCTGAATAACTTTCACAAATACGCGAGCAAAGCTCCTCGAATCCCCGCGCTAGCCCACTAATCAAAAGGAAAAGCTCGCTGCACAGTCCGTCTCCTGCGAGAAACGGGAACCAAGTCATAAGCCTGGACGACGCGCGTTATCAATAACTGTCGTTCTAACAAATGGCGACCCGAGAATCGCGCACCGAACCTCGGCAACGAGCTCAGAAGTGAAAGCGAAACACACACACACACACACACACACACACACACACACACACACACACACACACACACACACACACACACACACACACACACACACACACACACACACACACACACACACGCACGCACGCACGCACGCACACAAACACACACACAAAAGAAAGCCACGTGCCGTTGGCGGCCTTTTTCGCGGTGCGGGAGTCGAAAAAGCACCGCCAGCGCGCTTTTACGCCGATCGGGGAGCGACCGAGGCGTGGCCAATGGCGACCCGTCAAATTTCCCGCCTGACTGCTCTGCGCCATTTATCTGCCTCGTGCGCGTCGGCCGGAGCGCGCGGTTTGCAGCCCTTCCCGCGCCACATCGCGGCGCTAGCCTTTTCCGACGGGAACTCTTCATGCTCAAGCTGCATCGCACGGCGAACGGAGAGGCTGCTGTCGTACTTATGTGAGGAGCGGCTATATAGCAGCCACTTGGCCGCGCATTCATCGCTAAGAGTTGCTGCTTGACTGAAAGAGAGGTGCTTGAAGCTTTCTGTATCAGGCATCAAGGCTCGAAACGTATCAGCAAACCATCCGTCTCAGTACTGGATAAACAAGTGTCATTTTTTGCTTGGTAATTTGGCCAGTCTATAGATACGATCCAACAGAAGATTGTGAGCATCCACATTTCTGCGCTTTTGGTGTTTTAATTAAGATGGTGTGGTTGAGTTACATGTGTTCGGCAACGAATCAAATCAGTTGGCGCCCGTCTACAGTGTTCCTTGTAGAAAGATAAGCATTTGTTCTTAATGTGTGTCAACGTCTGAAACTGAGAGCCACCAGTTTTCCTCACTAATTCGATATAAGGGCATGTACCTGCCACGGTCTCCAAGAAACTTCCAGAATTTTCCTTCATACCAAAAAGCAATGTTTGTACCTAAGTATAGAATCAAAATTGCAAGTTGGCCGAGTCGGTGCATATTTATCCCTTCAAGAAAACAGCGCACAGAAAAGGAGGTCAAAAGAGAGGGAAGCGAAATGTCTGTTGTTAAAAAGTGCGATGTGGACAATATGCGGCAAGTGCCTGTGCAGCTGCCATCCCTTTGTCCTGTGGTATTTGTTATATTGGACGATGTGTTAATAAACGACTAAGCGAACTGTCATACAGAATGCTTCACTTTTCCATTTGGCATCCCATTGCGTCTCGCGCGGTTTTACACCCCTTTTTTTTCAGTATCACTCTTCTGTTTAAACATTACGACCACTTCACGCGAAAAGTGCCAAGACCTTTTTATATATGCAAGTCCCACCCCGCCGCGATGGCCTAGTGGTTATGGTGCTCGACTGCTGACCCGAAGGTCGCGGTATCAAATCCCAACCGTGGGATCGAATCCCGGCCGTGGCGACCGCATTCCGATGGAGGCGAAGTGCTCGAGGCCCGCAACCTATAGATTTGGAGTGGGCGGCAATCAACCCCAGATAGTCGAAATTTCCGGAGCCTTCCACTCAGTCTTTTTGCAGTTACTAGTAACGCGTTACCGGTAACTAGTTACTTTTTTCAGTAACTTGTAACTGTAATTAGTTACTTTCAAGTTAGAGGAACTTGTAACTGTAACACTCTTGCTTTTTTACACAATAACTGTAACGGAAATTACTGTTACAGTTACTTCTGTTATAAAAAATTATCCAACAGCAGCACTCGTTAAAGGCCGTCATTAAGCCCATTCCACTTTTTCGGACTTTCTTCTTTGCCATAACCTCTCCACCTTTCAACTTTCAATAATAGGGCTCCCCTCACAGTTTAGGAGAGGAGGTCGCTAAGATCATTATCTTCCCCGCAGAAGACAGAGGTCGAAGGTTGGTCTTTAACGCAACTTCAAGCTTCATTGCAAAAAATGCAAATCAGTCATGTTACAACTGAACAGTTTGCTTAGTTCACGTCAGTTTTCTTTTTTCTTTTTGCATATATATCCGTTTTGTCACTTGCGCTTATAGCTCTGTTCGTGGTGTGCCAGTGGAGCATTAGGACGCCAAGTTTAGTCTCCTTCGTCCGAGGCTCCAAGGTAATCGTGTTTGAGAGGCGGCTAGAAAGCAGCAGCGCGCGAAACGAGTCAGAGCCAAAATGCCATGAACTAACGAAACAATTTTTTAAAACCACTTTTAAACTGGTTGTAAAGGTTGCACTTAATACAACAATTATTGAAAAATAATATAGAAGTTTCGTCTCCAATGCAGGTGCCATCCTCAGTATACACTGTCAACAAAAAAAAAAGAAAAAAAAATTGAGAGGAGCTCGACCAGTCCACTTGTCATACATGTCCTTATAAACGTCCAGTATGGCGCCGTGGTTGTTGTTGCAAGCCGATGCGCAGCGGCGAAGGAACCACGAGCAGGAGTTTCCAGCCCCCCCCCCCCCCCCACCCTTTCGTTCCCGAGCCAGCGTCGTCCCATTGTTTAGGTCGGGATCTCAAACTCACCTCAGATAGAAGGCCGCAGTCACGAAATTTAGTCCCGCAAGGGCTGGGACAGTGAAGTAGGTTGAAGCGGCGGGGGGTGCAACAAAATGTCACCTAACGGTGCCATTTGAAAGAACGCATTTCTTATATCTCATATATGGAAAATTCCTGCAGGGGATTTGGCGTCACGATTCGAGAAACGTCGATACTTATATCTAATGACTTAAATCTGGACGCCGATACTGAAATGTAGAGATTTTTCCCCACGGTTATATTTCCACACATGGTAACCGCATGGGGAGCCTCACGAAAAAGAATGCTTGAGGCTAGCCCCGTCTCTATAGACTACCCGCACTAAGCGTTATTAGTCGCAGTAGGCGAATACATAATGTGCGTACCATCTAGCAAACTCACAAATTTTCTTCCTTGTGAAGCCGCGGACCACTAGCGAAATGGCTGAGGGCCGCGTGTTTGGGACCTTGGTTTAGGTAAAAGCTATGTCCTGTTCTCAGCAATGTTCGACAAGCTCCATCGACAAAGCGCGTTGCATGGGTTTCTCTAGCAACACCCCCTTTGTGCTCCTCGTTGATTCTTTCCTGCCCGTTTCGCCGATGTAAGTCGCTCCGCAATCCCCGCATCGTACTTGTAGATGACACCACTCTGATCGTCCGCAGCTGTGCGGTCTTTGGGTTTCGCGAACACATGCCTTAAAAAGGGTTTGTATGCCCAGCATGGCTTTCTCTAGCAACATCCCCTTTGTGCTCCTCGTTGATCCTTTCCTGCCTGTTTCGCCGATGTAAGTCGCTCCGCAATCCCCGCATCGTACTGTAGGTGACGCCACTCTGATCGTCCGCAGGTGTGCGGTCTTTGGGTTTCGCGAACACATGCCTTAAAAAGGGTTTGTATGCCCAGCATGGCTTTCTCTAGCAACATCCTCTTTGTGCTCCTCGTTGACCCTTTCCTGCCCGTTTCGCCGATGTAAGTTGCTCCGCAATCCCCGCGTCGAACTTGTAGATGACGCCACTCTGATCGTCCGCAGGTGTGCGGTCTTTGGGTTTCGCGAACACATGCTTTAAAAAGGGTTTGTATGCCCAGCATGGGTTTCTCTAGCAACATCCCCTTTTTGCTCCTCGTTGATCCTTTCCTGCCCGTTTCGCCGATGTAAGTCGCTCCGCAATCCCCGCGTCGAACTTGTAGATGACGCCACTCTGATCGTCCGCAGGTGTGCGGTCTTTGGGTTTCGCGAACACATGCCTTAAAAAGGGTTTGTATGCCCAGCATGGCTTTCTCTAGCAACATCCCCTTTGTGCTCCTCGTTGATCCTTTCCTGCCTGTTTCGCCGATGTAAGTCGCTCCGCAATCCCCGCATCGTACTGTAGGTGACGCCACTCTGATCGTCCGCAGGTGTGCGGTCTTTGGGTTTCGCGAACACATGCCTTAAAAAGGGTTTGTATGCCCAGCATGGGTTTCTCTAGCAACATCCTCTTTGTGCTCCTCGTTGACCCTTTCCTGCCCGTTTCGCCGATGTAAGTTGCTCCGCAATCCCCGCGTCGAACTTGTAGATGACGCCACTCTGATCGTCCGCAGGTGTGCGGTCTTTGGGTTTCGCGAACACATGCTTTAAAAAGGGTTTGTATGCCCAGCATGGGTTTCTCTAGCAACATCCCCTTTTTGCTCCTCGTTGATCCTTTCCTGCCCGTTTCGCCGATGTAAGTCGCTCCGCAATCCCCGCGTCGAACTTGTAGATGACGCCACTCTGATCGTCCGCAGGTGTGCGGTCTTTGGGTTTCGCGAACACATGCTTTAAAAAGGGTTTGTATGCCCAGCATGGGTTTCTCTAGCAACATCCCCTTTTTGCTCCTCGTTGATCCTTTCCTGCCCGTTTCGCCGATGTAAGTCGCTCCGCAATCCCCGCATCGTACTGTAGATGACGCCACTCTGATCGTCCGCAGGTGTGCGGTCTTTGGGTTTCGCGAACACATGCCCTAAAAAGGGTTTGTATGCCCAGCATGGGTTTCTCTAGCAACATCCCCTTTGTGCTCCTCGTTGACCTTTTCCTGCCCGTTTCGCCGATGTAAGTTGCTCCGCAATCCCCGCGTCGAACTTGTAGATGACGCCACTCTGATCGTCCGCAGCTGTGCGGTCTTTGGGTTTCGCGAACACATGCCTTAAAAAGGGTTTGTATGCCCAGCATGGGTTTCTCTAGCAACATCCTCTTTGTGCTCCTCGTTGACCCTTTCCTGCCCGTTTCGCCGATGTAAGTTGCTCCGCAATCCCCGCGTCGAACTTGTAGATGACGCCACTCTGATCGTCCGCAGGTGTGCGGTCTTTGGGTTTCGCGAACACATGCTTTAAAAAGGGTTTGTATGCCCAGCATGGGTTTCTCTAGCAACATCCCCTTTTTGCTCCTCGTTGATCCTTTCCTGCCCGTTTCGCCGATGTAAGTCGCTCCGCAATCCCCGCATCGTACTGTAGATGACGCCACTCTGATCGTCCGCAGGTGTGCGGTCTTTGGGTTTCGCGAACACATGCCCTAAAAAGGGTTTGTATGCCCAGCATGGGTTTCTCTAGCAACATCCCCTTTGTGCTCCTCGTTGACCTTTTCCTGCCCGTTTCGCCGATGTAAGTTGCTCCGCAATCCCCGCGTCGAACTTGTAGATGACGCCACTCTGATCGTCCGCAGCTGTGCGGTCTTTGGGTTTCGCGAACACATGCCTTAAAAAGGGTTTGTAAGCCCAGCAGATGCAAAGGTTTCCGAACGGGGTCTGATACACCTTGAACGTAGCGAATCGACGCAATGAACGTCGTCGTGGCGCACTCGCCGTTCCTCTTCGCATGCACTTCTATAGTCGGGTACAACTTTAGAAAAAAGGAGAGGCCCCGCCCATATGACCGAAGCGCGGCAGCCGATTGCCTCCGCGGCAAAGAAATAGTCCCGCTGACGCGACTCGGCCGAGTTCGAAGCGCGGGCGGCCATCTTCTCCTTGAGCGGAGTCACCGGCCGTCCGGCTCGTGACGTCAGTCTAGAGCGCGCGCCCATTGGTGGAAGCGCGTGTGCATCCGCCTTTGAGGTGCAAATGCCGCTTTTTTCTAAAGTTGTACCCGACTATAGGTATCGTTAGTAAACGTCCTATGATGCTGCCGTCGTTCCCGTGAATCAACCACGTTATTCAACTCCAAATGTCTAGGACGTTTATTGATGTGACAAAACGAGGCGTACACAACGATTGCCTGTATTGGGCCCCCTTTTAGGTTTCCTCCGTCTAGGGGTTTACCAAGTGCAATTTCGACTACCCGCACGCCTTCCTACGTTTTTACTAAATAAAATATTTTATTTGGTTTGTGATCTATAAACTGTAACGGAAAAGTAACGACGTTACTTTTTCACTGTAACTCTAACTGTAACACGTTACTTTTGGCAACTCGGTAACTGCAACTGTAACACAGTTACTTTTTTGCTTTAAGTAACTGTAACTGTAACACTGTTACTTTTTATTGGTAGCGTGCCCATGACTGCCTCCACCGCGGCGTCCCTCATAAACATATCGTGGTTTTGGGACAGTAAAACCGCGACAGTTATTATCATTAGTTGTTAGCCTAGTGACACCTGTGTTAGCCAACCGCCCCCCCCCCCCAAAAAAAAAGAATTTTCTTTTTTTACAGAACTTATGACATAAAACTTTTTGATGCTAACCTCATTTGATATGCGTGGTTTTGAGTAGATAAGTTTATGTTTTTTCCAGCAAACCTTCAGCCGTAACGACACTCTAAGGCAAAAGGCTGTTAAAAGGGTGTGTGGTTCGTTCCTTTGGGGACTAATGGGGCTGCCACAACCATTAATCCCTTTAAGGACTAACGGCACCGGGTCTAACAGTCCCCACAGATCACCTCAATGGACTAACATTTAGTCCTCACATTTACACCTTACCGGCCAACTGTTAGTGCCCACAGATAACCTCAATGGACTAACATTTGGTCCTCACATTTACACCTTACCGGGCAACCGTTAGTCCTCGCAGTTGCACCTCGCCGGACGAATGGTCGGTCCACTCAAATACTCATTCGGATGAACTTTTCATCGCCAGGGATGATTTTCTACAGATACTCTCCGCAAGGCTTAATACTTTTTTGGCATGTTTCTTTTGCGCGGTGAGCAAGAAATGGCGCGGAAAAGAACACGCGAAAAAATATTTAGTCATTCGTGTGTCACTGCTTTCGCAGTCAATGCGACTACGAAGAACAAAAGTGAGACAATGAAACGTTTTATTTTTCTCAGTACATATGAATTTTCTGCTTTCTTTCGTTGAATTCACTGCAAAATGCCCAGCACAGGTCCAGCCGCGTTGTCATATCTCGCACAGTACTTATTGTGAAGCTGCTCCAACGGAAGCGACAGATGACAGGCATTGTACGCGCCAGGGCACACAGCATTCTGGTCGATGTGCTCAACCGCTGCATCCTGCAAAGCACAAAAATATTGCAAATAGTTAGTAGTCACACGTGACCACAGTGCAACACGTGAGCACACGCACGCACATTGCAAATACGTGCAAGGTGAACTAAAACACACGTCTAAAATACGGCACGCAAATAATTTCACCCCCCCCCCCTTCTGGAAAACACAAAAATATAGCAAATTGTCAGCGACATGCCACAGAGAGGATGAAGACGCACGCACAGGCAAATACGAGCAAGGTGAAATAAAAACACACGTCTAAAATATGGCACGCAAATAATTTCACCGTGATGTCATACATCATCAAAGACGCATTTCAAGCCACACAGCGCAACAGCTCAAGTGCAGCAGCCGCAGCCATCACGCCGAGGCGCCGCCAACCACCGTGCCGCCAACGAGCCGGCGAGTTTTCTGCGAGCGGCGTTGTACAGCTCGAGCAAGCCCGTCAACCGCCGCAGCCACCAGCGAATCTGGAGCAGAAGGGCGAGCGAACGCGGAGCCACGAACGGCGCCGAGCTGCTTGCGAGCAAGCGTGAGGAAGCCGACAGCAATGGCCAGGGGCGTAGCCAGAAATTTTTTTCGGAAGGGGGGGGGGGGGGGGTCAACCATACTGTATGGTCGTGCGTGCGTTTGTATGTGTGCGTGTATATATACGCAAGCAAAACTGAAAAATTGCGGGGGGGGGTACGAAACCCCCCCCCCAACCCCCCTTGGCTACGCCCCTGGTAATGGCGACCGATTTCGACAAAGTTCCTCGAGCGAGCAGCAGTACAGCGAGCGAAAGCGGGGCCGCCTTCACGAACGGTGGCGAAATGCTTGCGAGCGAGCGTCGAGGAATCCGACGGCAATGGCGACTAATTTTCGCAGAGTTCCGAAGCGCAGCCAAAGTCGGCTAGCTAAAGCACCCGCCAACCCATGCCAGTGCATTTCAAGCGCGTGGCGTACAATCGAGCTCGTTGCCGGTGACCGCACAGAGTTTTGAACGAGTCGCAAAACAGCGGCGAGACCTCTGCCTAATATCGCGAGCTCGCAGCTCATCACCGCGGCGAATCATCAGAGAGCGACCGTCCGGGCGGCCGACGACAATGGCGGCCAATATCCAGCCGGTCACAAAGCACAGGCGAGCTCACGCTTAAGCCGGCCCTCGCGGTACATTTCGTGCGCGCGATATACAACACGAGTCCGTTACCGCCAATCGCGATCAGTTTCGCGCACGCGATAGGTACGACAGAATAAAGAGCGATCACTTACTTGTGAAAGAATGCAGTGCCGATTTTTGCCCTGAGTCAGATTGAAATCATGGATCCGGTAGGCCTACTGTCTTCTCGGCCGCCATTCCCAGCCGCTGGCGACGCAGTGCCGTGACCAAGCCGGAGATATACAGCGCGGCGTCGCGACGTGTCGAGACCATCTCCAGACTTCGTGGGTGCGGCGAAACGTAAAAGCAGCACGACATGCTCATCCACGCATACGTGTATATCAAAGGCACCGAGGCGTAGCGGCGTAGTTCCTAGGTCGGCGAACTCTCCGAGCGCGACACAACCGCGAATACGCCAGCACGAACACAAGTGGGAAGACTGACCCGAGCGAGGAGGACGGTTAGTTCCCTTGACAACGGTTTGCACACGGAACGTCTCTCTGCACACGGCCAGCATCTCCCGCGCAGTTGATCCCTTTGCAGACTAACTGGTTTGGACACGGCACGCATCCCTCTGCGGTTGCTCCTCAACGGTCTATCCGTTCACTGCGCGCGCCTATTGGGCTCTGCTACTCCGCTTTCGGGTAATTTTGCCTTAGAGTGTGCAGTGCTGCGTGTTTTCCGTCCCTTTCGTTTTCTACAAGAAATTCAGTATGGAAATTCCTGGGGACATCCGCCATGACATGGTCGTTATACGGTATATACCCGTGCTGCTAAGATCGATGACGCGGGTTCGATACCCGACCACAGTGGTCGCATTTAGATGGAGGCGATGTGCAAGAACACCCGTGTACCTAAATGTTAGTGCAGGATAAATTACCCCCGGCGGTAAAAAATGCACGATCATCAAGCCACACAAAACATGTGATGCCCCGATTTAGCCATCTTCGTCTATTGCATGGTTCACCTGCTCGACGTGGCTCACTGCGGCTTCCCTTCGCTGCACGACACATCGAATGTCTTTCCCGTATTCATACTTGGCACGCCAACCGAGTGAGAGAACCGAGTGCGATAGCGCTGAGCGAGAGGCAAGGGTGGGCAAGCGCTACGAACACAAGACAAATAAACAAAAGAACAGTTCAATCAAGTTTTTTTATTTGTAAAAACTGGTGAAAGACAATAAATGCGAACATCCACCTCACTTCGTTCAACCCGGCAACCGCTATGAGCGCGCATATTCCTTGAAACCGGAACTGGCGCTCAGTTTCCGGGGCCTGATAGAGCGGGAAATGCTGCATGTTTTTAAAGCAACAAAGAGTAAGAGGAAATGATGTACGATCAACGCAAGGCTTCCTCGTTCCTGCCCGCGCTTGCGTCACCGGTGACGTAATTTGACATCAGGCAGAACGGTATGAGAACACGAGACTGTCGTCACAGAGCATCTTGTCAGCGGTAGCTTCCTGCGTCGCTAGGCGACCGCAGAGAACCTACCGTGCGTCGCGGTGGGGAACCGAAGACTGCAGAAGCAGGGTATGCGTTATAAAAATCCATTATGCAATTACGTGGGAGTAGTGTGAAAAGAAAACTTCGCCTCAGTCGTTGGCCTGCCGGTGTGCTGTAAACGGTGACCCCTCGCAAAAGTGGGGCAGGGGGGGGGGGGGGCAGCACCCCCTTACCCTCCCCGGCAGATACGCCTATGTTAGTGTATGGCCTCAATATCTTCGGCTGAGAGGCTCCTCCGAAGTTTGCAACAATGACGAATAAGGTTCACCTTAACATCAGGGCCGCATTGACAAAACTTCTTTTTCGTAAGCGCGTTTTTCTATTGGTTAACCGGCTTCACTAATGATATGTACCGCATCGTGATTGGCTGAAATATTCGCTTACGAAAATTTTTAGCGTAGGACGTTTTTGTGAATACGGGCCATTGTATACAGCGCGCGAGTCCGGAACTGCCCAAATTTTGGTTATATACATTTCAATGTTTGGAGTTGTCCGATAGGAGAACGAGTAAAAATTCACAGGGTCCCTTACGCATTCGGCTAAGACGACTAGAAGGCGAAGGCCACCTGCTTCTTCTCAGTCGGCGTACTGATCCCCCCCCCCCCTCCGAAAGCTTTCTGACGTGGTTTTGTACGGCCTCCGTGATCGGCCCACCTCTGACCAAGCGACGATGTCATGTGATGACGTCACCATGTGAGGTCACGTTGTGTGACGTCATGTGGTGACGCCATCACGTGAGGGTGATTTTTGGCATCACTCGTGTTGACGCTGACGGTCAACTTTCGCGTTTGATGAGGCATCTACGGTGTTCGCTTTAAAAGCAATAAGCGCGCACCACGCAGCACGCGTGGTGCGCGCTACAAGGCACGTGAATACGTACAAACACGGCCATCTCGCGTGTTGCGGAGGCACCCACTCATACCAATATTGTTTTTGTTTTGTTTGCTTATTACTTATTGGACTCCCATAAACCGTGGTATCCGTGACTGCACGGTTCACTCGACGGGTGTATCGCGTTACACGTGGCCCGCGTTTTTATTTTTTTTCCCTTCCGCCACCACTTCGACACTTTGAAGCTTCGTCCATAATGCAGGCGGTAAGCGGCGCACTGCCTCGTCGTCGCTGAAGCTAGCAAGAGTCGCGGTCTCCACCGTGCGCGCTAAGCCGCGCGCGCGCGGAGCTCCGCCCACTAATCCGATTTCGTGGCTCCTAATGGGGGCGCTCGGATCAGGCGCGTCCGAGCAACGACGACGCTCCTCGGCCGGTGTATCGGCGATGGTGCAATCAGAAAAGCTTCCTCCGCCATGCGTCCGCCGCCTGTTAGCAATCTGCCGTGAGCCGGAGGTTCCAACACTCTCTGTCCCGACCGAGAAGCAGTTCCCGCGTGGTCTGCGCGACATGCATTATATAAGTCTCGGGTTCGCTGTCTCTGCTCGTAACCCAGGTGCCGTTATGGCTTTCACATATGCCCGTGTTCGTGCGACAGAACGACGCGCTTCAGAGAGGGGGGAACAAAATCTGCCGCGATGCCGTGCAATGAATGGGCGTTCGAACCCTATTTGCCCCTTCTAGAATTTCTATGGGACAGGAAAAGTGATCTAATGTTACGTCGGCAGTGTGCATGCCCCATTCGAAAGACACCTTCGAAGGCTTTCGTAAAAAGACAGCCAGTACTGTACGAAGCGCAATGGCTTCCGCAATAACCCTCAGAGCCTCCATATCGATCGACAAGCAATGAAACGATTTGGGCGAGTCTGAAATGTTCGACAGCTGTTTCAAATCTAGTCAGTGCAGTATAATATCCCTTACATAGCATAACAATGTACTTGACATGACACTACCCTCCACATTTGGTTTAAACTTTTTTTACCTCCTCCTCTCCACGGCACGTGCATTGGTAAGCCCTTAGAACCCATCCCTGGTGATTCGGTGTGCTTTTCGTCGCTACTTCCGAGCGAGGTTGAGGGTCTGCTCTGTACTTGTCTGTTGAGTGCCCGTGCGAGTTCAGGGGAAAATTCAATATCCCACGCTCTCAGAAGGTCCAGGGTTCGAGTCCCAACACACTTGGCAAGTCGTGGGTCGGAGTCGTTATTCGCTACATGCCACTATAGTATGTTTCCCGTGTACTTTTATAAAGCCCTATGCATTGCTAAGGTAGGCAGGTAGGTAGTGAACTTTATTGGGGTTCCGAAGAAGTCATCCCCCCGTTTTTATGGAGGGAGGACCGCGGGCCCCTCCCACGTCGGGAAGGGAAGCCTCACCGTGGGCCTTGCCTGGAGCCAGTCGTGACTCTTGTTCGGTGAACAAAAGGTCCGCCCGGTGCTTTCAAGAGGGGCTCTCCCAGAGCAGGTGGGACTCTGAAAAATTTTATGTACTGTTTGTTCCTTAACGACCATTCCGAAGTTTCCAACTATCCGCATTTCCGGTTTTCTAAGTTTCTGATGTCACATACCCCAGCAGAATATTGCCCATATATTTCCAATGAAGTCCAATGCATTTCCGAGGGATGCTTCTTTTTTTAATGTTCTACTTTTGAAGGACCACCATAAAGTTGGCATTTCTGTACATATGCATTTTCTAACATTTTAACGTCATACGTTGTCCAGTTATCAAACATCTTTCCTATTACAAGGCGGCACGAGAGATACAGATTTTGCTGGGGAACTCGCAAAAGAATGCTTAGCCATTTTTAAAAAATACGGCTCTTTTTTACGAAAGAAACCCGTACAGTCGAAGCTGCGGCACTCCTTCTCTCAGGGTAGTTGGGATTTCTGCGAATTATAGCTTCAGCATAATTCGTAGTAATTGCATGGCTATATATATATCACATGCTTCCGGACTGCTGGATTTGTCTCTTAGAGGCTTAACGGCAACAGAGCGCCACCGCACACTATGGCCAGAGCGCGTCGGATACACTCGCGTTACCCCAGGGAAAAGCATTGAGCAAGTTTGGTGTGGCGCACCGCGGCGGCTAACCGGGAGTGCCCGTGGTGAGGTGTGCGGGGGACCGTGACCGCAGAAAGCTTTCAGCCTCTTCCCGTAAGCCGGTGAATAACCCTGTAGCCCTCGCGTGCACCGCGCCCGCGCTGAGGTCGTGGTGCAGCCGCTATGCGATGTATGGATGACACGAGCTCTTCGCTGTAGTGTTTTGGGCCCCTATCGAGGTATTTGTCCTCTCGTATAGCTGAGGATTATATAGTATGTACAGGCATCTTATACCAAAGTGCCAAGGCCTGACTGCGCGAGACATGCTCTTTCATGCGTAAGTAAATTTTGTTCGCACCCCTCCCCTCCGCTCCCTCTGTAGTAAATCGCGGTGGGGGAAACGCAAAGGCGCAAATTCGACCTTCTAACATTGATTATTTTGCACGCAGCACATGGAAGTTGCAGTATCTGAGCTTAAATAACGACGAATGCCCTTGAAAACGACCTAAATAAAATGCGCAAACTATATATAAGCGAGAAACGTACTCGTATACATGTTGGTTGCTCCGCATCAAAATAGCTGAGTCGTGGGTTCGATCTCGGGCGTTGCGGTCGCATTTCGATGGAGGCGAAATGCTCCGTGTACTGCGCGATAAAGAGCACCAGCTGGTCGGGAGCTCTCCACTAATAATCATATCGCAAGACCCCAGAAGTCATCGTCATCATCAAATTAGCTGGGCGAGTGCGTGAGCTTAGGAATACGCTTGCTTGTAGTTCCTGCGTTGCAGCATGAGCAGTGATAACACGCATGTTTCACTGGAAATAAATTATGCCGATTGAGCAAGTGAGCGTTTTGGTGCAAAGGGGCTGGGAAGGAGACGCTTTCATAGTACGGTGCCCCACCCGCTCTCGTTGCGGCGCCAGTGAGAATTCAATTCATGGTTTTCTTCGTTGTACTCAGCACACACGCAAACACGCCACGTTCATCCTTTTGCACATCACCCCCGAAGCTAAGAGTAACATCGTTTGGTCGGGTATCTCGCTGTGGCTGGCGCGCGTGACGGTGCATCACTGTCCCCGCTGTTCGGCACGCTGTAGTGTATATTATACGCACTGCTGCTAACATCACTTACCTCTTTTATTTCTTATAAGCGAAGGCGCTACAGAGAGTTGTGCGTGAAATTAGGAACAGTTTGCGTGGATTCAGTGGCGCCAGAGACGTGGCTGACTGAGGCGTGGTTTCCCGGCAGGGTTGCCACGAGACAAGTGTCGCTGCTCTCATGCAGGTGATCCCGCCGCCCTGGAAAACATGCTGCAGGCATGAGGTTCTGCGAGGGAAGTCTGAAAGCGAGAATCGCCAGCCATTTCTCACATGCATTCCAGTAAAGAGCCCGTTCTCATATGCACAATCTGCCGGAAAAGAGCGAGCCCACAGTTGCCGGCAGTCTTCCTCTTTTTATTAGGGCCGGTATACAATAGTGTAATGCTGGTCCGGTACAAAATAAAACGCTGCAAACATTTTTTTGTTTGTTGATAAACTACATTCAATATTTGCGTCTTACGAATGCGTGTTGTGCTTCATAAAAGTGTAAGTTAGCGATCACCCTTAGATCTCTCAGGGCGGAAGTGTCGTAAGTGAAGACAAATGCATCATGTAGTGCATTGCTAAAGTGGGAATATAGCGGGGCGGCAATGTATACCACTCCGCACAACTAACTGCTCCGCAGAAGCGTGCCCCCCCTTACAACAAATAAAAGGTTTAAAGCCCTACAATCATTATAGAACACCGAGAATAAAGTATGCAATGTAAATAATTTACAATGACAACCACTGTCCTCACAAACCAATCAATTCACTCGGCCCCCACTTGTTTTAAAAATCCGGAATACAGCCTGGTTAAGAGAGCGCCCCTTTCCAGCTTCTCGCAAGAGTCGCTTCTTTTTATCCCAAATTTGTTCTCCTCAAAATATGTTTGAAAAATATTAAACGTTCAGTTGCCCATGGTACTGCTGCACATGGACAGAAACCCGAGACCAAATTTGGCCTTATTTTCGCAGCAGTGGTCCCGGACCGGCACGACACACTCGCCCCGCCCTGGTAATGCGAAGCAGAGCCCGGCTTGGCACACAAGGCTGACTGTACGCTAGACTCAACCGAACTTGCGCCATGATAGATTGCGAACATTCTGTTACTGTGGTAATCAGTTGTGATCGAAGACTCGAACATATCGGCAACTTAAGATAAACAAAAATCGTTAGTTGGCTTGCAACCGCATATGTGGGCAAAATAAATTCAACTCCCACACTGAAATTTAGCTTTTTTGGGCTCACTCGGACTCGAAATCTCCAATATTAAGTTCAGCCGGGCTCACTCCGACCCATACCCACGAAAACTCTGCTCAACCCGACTGACTCAAAATAACCAATGTTTTGCTAGGCTTGACTCGCTCAGACTCAGACTCGCCAAAGTTTTACGCAGCCGGACTCAGATTGATCATCATTTATTTGACTTAAAGTCCCCGGAGGGGTGTTACGTAATGAGTGGTTTTATAAACAAAAATTACAGTATTTGTCTGCGAATAAATATTGTTATTTCTTCCATGAAGGCAGGCGAGGTGGCGATGGAATCGATGTGGTGGGGAAGGCCGTTCCAGTCTTTGGCTGTGCGATGGAAAAATGATGACGAGCAAACGACTTGGACGAGCAACGTTAGATGAATGGCCTGTGCGCAGTGAAATGCGCGTAGGAGGCAGGGTGCCTGGCGAAGTGAGCTGTGGTAGAATTTATGATATACTGATGCGATACGACGGCGAGGTGCTAGCGAGTCCAAACCAGAATCTGCTTTTAATGACGAAACATTGGTGTCGTATGAGAATGATGAATGAGTACACCTTACGGCGCGATTCTGCACGGATTCTATGGCGTCGCTGAGGTAGATCTGATGAGGATTCCAAATGGGTGATGCATATTCGAGTTTAGGCCTGACCGATGTTTCATATGCAAGTAATATTACGTGTTGGGAAGCACTGCGAAGGTTACGTTTGAGAAATCGTTAAGTTTTGTTTGACGATGATTTGATGTTAGTCACGTGAGAGCACCGGTTGAGATCATGCGAGATTGCAATGCCCAAGTATTTGAATCAGTCGACATTGTCAATGGGGGTGTTACCAATTGTGAAAGGAAGGGGATGACGATTACGGCTGCGGGAACTTAACATGGATTTGCATTTATGAGGATTTAAAGCCATGAACCACGTGTCTGTCTGAGTTTGCCTAAGTGAGTTTATTCAAGAATGAGTCTGCCGATCTCTGCAGTCGGAAAAAACGCGTAAGTGAAGGAAAGCCGACAAACGAGAGGGTGGGTCGGTTGACGGGAATGAAAATGGGAGTGACGTCCGCTGACTGAATTCACTGCTGCCGAGCGGATGCGAGTGGGAACAAAAGCTCCATCATTTCACTGACGTTCGTACTCAAGTCACCTCATTCCCCTCGCCACTCACTCACCCCCACACCTTTAAAATGAGTGCGTGTAGTCATAAGTGGGTGTCCTGACGTACGATAATTATAGGTGTGACCAAACGTTAAAGGACTCTGCTTGTAAATTTGTATTCGCATGCGCTAAAGTGTTGTGCGCGTTGCAGACATCAAAGAGTGTTAATGCTAGATCATCGCACGTTCAGCATGGCGGCTCAAAATTATTACGTGGCGGATCTGCTCTGCAGTAACCGGAGTGGCAAGGGAGCGCTCGTGAACACTTTCGACTGAGTATTAAAACAGAACTCACTCAGACTCACCCACAAAAAATGCTTCTGCTAAGGTCTCACCTTAGCACCAAAAAACTATATTCAATGGGCTTCACAGGGATTCAGACTCGCCAAAACACAGCTCAGTCGGACTCACGACAGTTATAGTCAAATGGACTCACTTGGATTCACCAAAATTACTCACCCAGGCTCACTCGGACTCACTGGAATATATCTCATCCGGACTCGCTCAGGCCCACGGGTCGATCTGAGTCGGACTGAGTCTGCGTGACTCGACTCATGGGTGAGTTTGCCGGCTCACGTTCAACCAAGAACCTCACGACACGTCTGCTCTGCGACCTAACAACGGCTTTTTATTCAGTTAGTTATTACAACTACTGCTCAGTGGCAATATGCATTCACTGCAAGAAGATGTAACTGCATTACAGCCTCGTTGTTCACAATTACTTTTACGTGCTAATCTAGTGGTACTACAAAAAATGTGAAATCCTTCTGAGCCCTTGATTGAAATTAAGCGTCATCTCCGGAACCACGGATCGACCAAGCAAGGAACCTGCGCTTATCTGGCTACCGCTTGGCCCAACTTGAGGCTACGACGACAATATCACGTTACTAGCTGGCGATAATATGTTAGCTGGGGGCGTCTCACACCGCTGTCAATCTTCGGCGAGGACGCGCGCACAACTTCTCTTTCCCCCAGAATGATGCATGCAGTTTGGCAACGTCCGCAAGTAAAGAAAAGTTAAAACGCAATGGCTCATTACAACTTGGCGATCGACCCCCTTCGCTGCATTTAAAGGTCGTCACTCTACGGCGTCAGGACGCTCGGTTCTGCGCAGTACGCTAAAATTCGTTGATTCTGAGAGACCGAGTTAATGGGTTGCGTTTTCCGGTTCCAAAACATATCTACAGCGCCTGCAGACAATTTTAAAACGTAGATTTCACGAACAGCAGACGGTAGGAAATCGTCAAACTTCACTACCACGTCAAACAAAAACAGCCACGAGGTTGACATTCAGTGGTCACCTTGCCATTGCGGTATATATCGGTGACAATGGTTCCGCAGATAATGCTGCTCGCGCATTACACCAAGAAACACACGGCGATCCAATTCCGCTTTTCGGGACAGACGCTGCAAGGCAGCTTCGGCACTTGGCTTGCCGCCTCGCACCGTCTGAGTGGAACACATCGAACGCAAGACTGCATCAGTCGAACCCTTCGGTGCAACTCCGACTTCCATACGGACATCGTCGACGCTTCTCTATCGCCTTTGGTTGGGAGTTGCCTTTACGAAGGATCGACAGTGCTGCGGCTTACGAGGTCCAGTGCACCGATAAAAACATCCACCATTTGCTATGCCACTGTCCTCAATTGGCCTCAGGAAGACAATAACTTTATATCGCGTTGCGATGACTGGATGATCGGCCGGTTTCCGTGCAGCTGCTGCTGGAACACCATCGACCGTCGGCCCACAAGGCAGTGCTTTGTGCTTCATGAGGACGACGGGCCCATGAATGAGCGGTGCAATCCCACGCGCATTCACTGCTAAATTGCTTCCCTTCTCTCATCATTTTTCTGTCCCATTCACCCAGCACAGGGTAGCCAACCGCACACCTTTCTGGTTAACCTCCCTGCCTTTGTGTTTTCGCAAGGTATCGTGGTTCTCATTCGTTTCGCAGGTATTCGTGCTGGCTTTAACACCGCCGTGTCATCAACCACGATCATGTGCCCTGCCACCATGGGGCATTGACAGCAGCGAAGGTTTGTACCTTACCTGCCGCCGTTCACTATCATATGAACATCTGTCAGTCATAAACTCCACACACATGGATCGGGTGTCGTCTGCGACGCCATCGGCTGCCCCTGGAGATATAAAGACCTTAAACGCCAGTAAGCCGCTTCAACTATGGTGTATCTGACAACGTCGCAAAATTAATACGGCTCAACAGTGAACCATCGTTCCATTGACGGGTTGGTTCGCACATTACTCCAGTTTGTAGTCGCAATGCATTCTTTTGCAGCGCGACCGCGGCTGCTTGATTGTATGATAACCGCGGATGTGCTTGCAAATTTCCTGTTTTCAGAGAGGGAGATAAAAGTAGTGCGGAAAAGCAGAGAGGCACTCACTCACTCACTCACTCACTCACTCACTCACTCACTCACTCACTCACTCACTCACTCACTCACTCACTCACTCACTCACTCACTCACTCACTCACTCACTCACTCACTCACTCACTCACTCACTCACTCACACAAACCCACACACACACACGCACGCACGCACGCACACACACACACACACACACACACGCACGCACACACACACACACACACACACACACACACACACACACACACACACACACACACAAACGCGCGCGCGAGAGAGAGCGTCATAATCGTTGCACAGGACGGGTCACTCGCAGAAACTTCAGCGACGCTTTTGTCGCTTTCTGGTGTAAAGATAAAACTTTCCGGCATTCAAAGACGTTGCTCAGAAAGCTGATGGTCCTCGAGGCGCGCAAGGACAGCTTAGAGGGACTGTCTCTGGGGTCTCTATTGAAGGCAATGACACATGATATATTTGACGGTTTTTCCGCTGCCGCGATGGTCACAGGCGGCACTGTCTGCCATTCCGATACGGCAAGCAAATACATTTGTAAAGGACACTCCAAGCCACGTGTGGCATAGAACGGTCGTGTCGGATCGGGGTAGTCGAGATGGAATTTTCAGTCGTAGGCATGGGTCCAGGCGGTGAATGCGAGTACGGAGTAAACCGGGTGTACTTCACATAGATCTTGCGACATCACGTGCGAGCGTTCGAATCTGTGCTGCTGCGTCGCTTCTTGACAGTGGAATGGGTTACATCACGCCATTTTCGTGAGCTTTCTTAGCCGCATCAAAGGCACGCTCGTTACCGATGATGCCGCAGTAGCCTGGTAACCATGGTATCATGCCCTTTGTCTATTAGTTGATGGTACAATTGTCTTATTTCCAGCACTAATTGGTCTTGTGGTCCACGACGTAGAGCAGTTAGAAGACATTGCAGAGCTGACTTCGAATCACTAAATTTGCTCCATTTTAGTGGATCTTCTTGTTCAATCCTAAGATGTGAGCTGCGGAGTGCCGCGAGCTCTGCAGCTGTCGATGTTGTCCTGTGAGACGTTCTAAACTGAATTTTTTCGGCTTTTGCTGGGAACACCACAGCTCCTGAAGATCCTCCAACAGTTGTCGAGCCATCCATGTAAAGTTTAACATGGTCTTTGCATGAGTAGAGACAGCTGGTTTAAAGCTGGCGACGAGAGCTCCTCCTTACGAATTCCTGACACTGTCTATTTTCAGGAATGTCGAATACAATGCGGCAGGGCGCGTACAAGTCTTTGAAAGCCCTCGGAATTGAGAAGTATGTTTCTAGGGCCCTTGAAAGCCCTGGAATAACTTTTCTTGAAAAACCTTGAATTTCTTGAGTAATGCAGTCAGAAATAAACTATGTGGCCTGCTTTCGGTGGTTGATAAACGTTGACCTTGCAACGCTTATCGTTAAATCCAGCCAAGTGCGATTGATGACGGTTATCCGGCAACGCTACTCGTCATATTGGCCTAGTCCAATATGTGTCCTACTTACTCTGCATTGAAGTTCAAAAACGAGAAAAGTTCTGGGCAGAAGGATGAAATTGAAAACGTGAGTCATTACTGATTTGACTGTTTCAGCAAGTCACTAATCAGAAAAAGCTTATGAAACCAACACACAATTAAGCCAAGGGGACATTATTTGCTTTTTTTAACTGTAGTGTAACGATTCTGACCTAAATTGAAAGGAGTTAACGTGGACGAAAACTCGCCCTTTCCGTCGGTGGGATCTGAACCCACAACCTTCCAATTACGTGTCCGATTCTGTACGCTTAATTTGAAGGTTGCGCGTTCAGATCCCACCGATGAAAAGGGTGATTTTTCGTCCACGCTAATTCCTTTTTGTCAGAATCGTTGCACTACAGTTTTAAAAAATGAAAAACAAAACATATAATGTCCCTATGCTTTCCCTGGCTTAATAGACTGATCTCACCAGATTATCTGCGCATGCGCGAGTTTCCGACAGCGGCACTGCCGCCATCTTAGTTGGAGTACTCTTAGCGCTGCTGGTGCGGCTGCTTGCTGCGTGCTTCAGGTATATTAGCGTTTGGCACGAATCCGCGGCACATAAGACCATTGAACGCGGTGGAAAGCTGTGTGCGGACCTCCAATGCATGTTATTTTATTTCAGGTTACACTGCATATCCAAGCGTTAAGAAAAAAAGCAGAGTCGACACTGCTCACATGTGGCTAGGGCGTCTCGGCGTGTTGATGCGCTTGTGTCGCCTCGCTGAATACATAATAATAATAAAACAACGAGGAATCACGTTCCTGTTGCCATGAGAGCAAAAACCTTATTTAGTGAACGTGAGCATGCGAGCGATGCAAGTTACAGTATGCGTAAAATAACTTGCCCAAACTGCGTAGAGCTCTTCGCGACTACGAAGACGAAAAAAAAATAACTGACGGGACGAAAAAAAAAACGCTTTCCGCGCTTCTTTTTTGTCGAAGCAACACTTTCCATGTACACTGTGTTATCAACGTCGGACTTCGATCACAGTGGTGCGTTAAACGTGAATGAATATGAAAGAGTAGCCGTGAGGCAGGTTAGAAGTACGTCCGCGGGACGGCGACTGGCCGCATGCCGTTTGCAAAAGTTTAACGTCACGGAAATCTTGTGAACGGCAAAATATTCCCTACTGCACAAGAGATAGATCAGTCAGTAGAAGTTTTGGCGTCACACACAATGTGGGGTGGATGAGCAGTAGTCCGCTCCGGCCACCGGCGGCGGACTCAGCGGATGGCTGGGCGCCGATATCGTCGCTAGGCCTACCGCTTCGAAACTGCTGTGTACGGTACGCTAAGAGCCGCCCAAGCTCATATAAGAAGCTAAGCTTTGGTACCGCTGTTCCCGGCGGCGTCGTTGGCTGCGGTGCTGGCACGGCCGAGTTTTCACCGTGCACTCCATGGCGCGAGTGTACATGCACAGTGTGCAGTTGTAAACTTGGTTTGTGTCACAGGTCTCGTTCAAGCATTACACTTGAAAGTCGTCATCGCTTTTGGTGAGAGGTCGGTTTAGTCATCGCTGTATACTTAAGCGATCTCGGTTTTGCCCGGAAAACACGTTCTATCCAATCTGCCGCCGCTCACGGCGATCGCCCAGGCAAAGGGATCGAGCACACGTTGCATGACGTTTCGCTGTCGCTGATCAGCCCATCGGTCGCGCACAAAGCTTGTTATGACGCAACAGAGCGCTGTTAAACTACAATGCCTTATACACATGGAATTCACAAACACGTTGAACAATACGTTGAAGAGCGCGGTAGTGGCCGCACTGTCCGACTTCGTTGACTGTCGCACACATTCCTGTCGGAGCTTGACATCTTTTGAAAACAAGTAAAATCCGAGTCCTTTTGCTTCAGGCTTCTATTGTTGCATCCCTGCACGGAGCACGTGAACCCAACCATCGCGATTCATCCAAATACGGCCGCCAAATCTCGTCAATGCAGCTCGCCAATGCACCAGCTGAACGCAGCTGAACCGGCTGTACGTACCGAGTACTCCATGTACCGGCATGCACTGCGGCAGCGGTGGCGTAGTGCAACTCGCGGTGAGATCGCTCTATTGCCCGTTGGTTCATTAGTTGTACCTAACAAAGAAACGGGCTCCTCGAACAATTCCCCTTTATTGGCATAAGCAGAAAAAGCGCATGCGTGGAACAGCTTGCGGAACATAGCAGAAAGTATAGTTGGAGGACATTACCTAGCTGTCACAACAGAAGTCTCAGCCGCTGCATTAATGTTGTGCATGTTAGGATGTGAGGAGGCTGAAAAATTTGGAATATAATTTTTGTATTTCTAGCGCTGTCTATATTGTTTTGTAAACACTGTTGGAATAAAAATTTTTTGCTAAGGGTGCCACGTTGCGTCCTTCGAAAGTGCAGCACTACAACAGAAAAACATGGTTGATCCCTCCGTCATAGGAATCGGTATAACACGAAAGTAAAACGTGTCCTTATAGAAGTCGTTGAATGCTTACTGTACATTGATATAAGAGAGCTTGCTCGATGTATATTGGTGTTTGGCAACTATAGCACCGTTTAAAGTTGATGCACACCAAGTTGACGCTTAATGGCACATCTACATCCCGACGACTAACGTCCATGATCAACGATTAGACAAACCTTTGTGGTAGCGGTAGCAGTTAACGGTGAGAGCGTAATCAGAGAAAGCAGTGTGACAGCCAGAAGAGCGTCGACTAAGGTCGCCATTCCGCGGCATGTTAAAAAAAACCCGCATTTCCCCGAAGGGGAGTATGAGGAAGTGCGAAGCACGGGCTGATGCTATGAGGCGGCGCGCACGACTAAACTGCAGAGCCGAGCGAAGGAGACGGCAGCGAGAGAGCACGCGCCAGCCGACCCACGGAGGTCTGGCCGTTTTTAAGTGCAAAGCACTTTCACTGATGATGATGATCTGTCTTCCCAACTCGTTCCAAAGAACCCGCAACGCGTTCAACTTGTTGGCGGCGTTGCGCACGCCCGAGATGGGGCTCAGGTTGTTGTCGAACCACAGTCGATCGCACACCGCGCAGCTATATCCGAAGCTGCGGTCCAGGAAGTCTCGCTTGAAGCGCGCGTCCGGCCAATCGAATTCGAGGGCCCGTGCTCGCTCGCGCATCGCGCGTCCCCGCGCCAGATCGGCTTCGGGGTGCTCGGCTCGCTTCGCACGCTTTCGTTCGGCGTCTCGCCGCCGGCCTGCATCACCACAGGCAATGCGCGGGGCGCGCGCAGCCACGGAGCGGAGGGCGGAGCGCGCGCAGTCACGTGGGGCGTGACGTCGCTGCGCCGTTGCTACAGACGCTCCTCTCCTCTGCTCGCGCCGTTGCTATGGGACGGCGGACACAGGGTCGCTTATAAAGTGCATTCGCACTTAAAAGTAAACAGAACATCACGGTCCGACTAGAGGGAAATGCAACGCGCGTCGTCTCTCCCCTCCAGCCCGACCGCGATTTTTTTCGGGGTGAGCCTAAGCGGGGAATGGCACGCGTCGTAGAGCTATTTTTAATATGAATGGATGCTATGAGCGAGGTCGAGGCTTGGGCTAAGGTCGCCACGTCGCGGTGTGTTAAGGCATTGACAAAATTGCACTTCTCCTACCGGAAACGCACCGAATAGGACGGACGCGTAGCAACGACGCGTTGCAGGAGCTAATCGCGATGGCCACGGTCATGATGCAATTCTTCACTTTACCGCTCCCCGACGGCGCCACCACCCCGCCGACCAAGAGCACTGAGAGAGGAAAGTGTGAGATATAAAAGGCGCGTTTGTAAAGCCTCCAGAGCGTGTGAAGGTGGCGCAGCAGATAGCATGCCCGGCATCTGTTGTCGCGGACCGAGAGTCGTGGGTTCGACTCCCGTTGGTGGAACTTTTTCTTTAAGTTTTTATTTGCCATCTGATGGTGTGCGTTTCTTCGACGTCATTTCCGTGACGGAAATACGTCACGGAAGTCTTGGTGAACCCCGGCATAAAACTCTTCCGTGTTAAAAAAATGCCAGGCCTTCACAGAACACGCAGCGCAATCACCGCGAAAGCTAGAGGAGCGGCCTTTCTAGAGCCCGTTGCAAACTCTCTTCGGGTGACTACTACAAGTACAGTTGCAAGGTACGCACTACGCCATAAATCATTATAATTTCGCGAACTTGGGAAGTACCCACCATGACATTATTAATCATTCTACGGAGAGGCAAAGTACCCGCTACACGTATGTAAGGTATTATATAATGATAATAATAATAATAATAATAATAATAATAATAATAATAATATAATAATAATAATAATAATAATAATATAATAATAATATATTCTCTAGCTAGGATAGTCAAGAAAAAAGTCACAGTTTCGCCGCAACGGCGAAGCAATGAATGCGATAGCAAGAAACTGAAATGTCACACGAAGAACGAGAAGCAGCTCGATACTTGCAGCGCACCGCTGTAGCACAAAGAAGGGCGCCCGAAAAGAACGCACGGGGCAAGTGTGAACTAACAACTGCCGCAGTTGTTACGTCTTTGTGCTTGTGCACGCGCTGCAAGTGTCGACAATAGAGAGTTTGATAATTGGGGCCCAAAAAAGCTTGGGGACCAAGGAGCTTGCGAGCCGCCAGGGCGCATGCGCAGAACCCAAGCGACTCTTGGGCTCTTGTGCTCGCGTTGGCCCAAGACCCAAAAATCGAAAACTAGCCTGGGTCCCCAAGACGTCTTGGGTCACCGCGAGACTATGCAGACGCCGTGTGGGCCACTACGCTGGCCCGCGTCCCGAATGATTTTAATTTCACCACCTGTGGCTCACCGTGCGTTTGCGCCAACGCAGCTTGCGTTTGACCCAGTCCTCAAACTCTGCTGATCCTCCGAACGCAAGAGCAGCCTACCCAACGCAGCTTGGTGACCCAGTGTCTTGGGTCCCCGATTCTCAAACTCTCTAATGGAGAATGAGATGCTCTTAGATATTTCTTTTTCTTTTAAACTGCGGCGCATGGAGTGACTCCCTGCGTCTCCTACCACACGGGGGCGTCTGATGTAAGGCATGCCCGGTGTTCTTTTTTTTTTCTTCACATCACGAGTGGGTACAGAAAAGGGCCACTTTGTCGTGCGCGTCTCAAGGGCAGCTTTCAAATTGAAAGAAAATTAGGAGCGTTCAAGCTCCTAATTTTCTTACCACTTATTTCCTTACCACCAGCGGTAAATGGTGTATATAAATAGCTCGCCGTTATTTCGCCGGCGCATGCATGGGGCATGGTTGAGTTGTCTAACGCAGCAGGCTGGGGAGCGAGGGGTCGATGGTTCGAATCCCCGGTCGGGTGCTTCAGAATATTTTTCTTCTGCTTTATTTTTCTTTGTGCCGTTTATATATATATATATATATATATATATATATATATATATATATATATATATATACGGGGCATGACGGCGACGGCAAAAATCAGCCGAGAGTGTCCATATCATTGCAATAAAAAGACTAAGGAAGCGGAGGAACTAGTGGCGTTGTCCGCCTCTTTTCCCTCAACCACACTTTCCTTTCCCATCCTTTGCTATACTATATACTATACAGACAGCTCCACTAGCGTGAAACCCGGGTAGGTGCGAAGCACCGGTGTTTAATATAGGAACACGTCAATAGAAATGAGAGGACAGCGTCCAGCGCCCATCGCAGAAACAGCTTTTCCTGAGCCAACGCGCCGTCTTTGCCACTCTGAGAAGCGCACGTGGCGTTGTCTCTCGCGGGCGAGCGCACGTTCTCGCGAGTTTGTCCTGAGCGAACGCGCCGTCTTATTTGCCACTTGCTTTACGGGCGGCGACAGGAGACACCGTGACGGGCTACGACAACAGGAGACGCCGACAGCCCGGGCGCATACGGTGCTTCGCATCCAAAAAGCTCATTGAATTCGCTAAAACGCTAAAGAAAACCATTTAAGCTCTCACTTGAAAGGCTACGCATGGATGGCAAAACTTGCATACTCGATCGTGTCAGCAAAGTCGTTATTTTATCAGAAAGATAGCTTGCAACAAACACACGCGCACGAAAACACCACCAGGAACCTACAACACATTTGGCTACTCCTTCTTTTCTGATATCATTTACTAAGGTTAAAAGCATAATGACCAAGCGCGGTGCAATATGCTCTCTCCTAGAAGACAATAATTCCGATATACTCGCGCTCACAGAAACTTTATTGTACCCTGCAATCGCAAATAACGAAGTTCTTGCTGGTAGTGAACGCTATAACATATACCGCAAAGATCGCGTCGACAGGAGAGGCGGTGGTGCACTTCTTGGCGTAAAAAATACGCTCACTTCTTACGCGCTTAATCTTGACTCGACCATTGAAACCATTTGCATAGTCTGTACGACTAAATACACTAAAATTCTAATTGGCAATTGCTACCGTCCGCCTGATTCTAGTAATGCATTTATACGCGAACTTCGTCATGATATCGAAAATGCCAAAGATCTTTGCCCTACAGATGTAATTTATCTCCCCGGTGACTTCCGCTAATTGATTGGACAAATTTATCCTCACCATGTTGCTTTCAAGAAAATTCATTAACTTAGCATTCGAACCTCTTGCGAGTCATTGATCAACCAACCCGTGGTTTAAATACGTTAGACCTGTTGCTGACAAACGCTCCGGAGTCAGTGAAGACAGTCTCTTGCCTAAAAGGCCTCAGTGACCATAATTTAATCCAAGTGACGTTGGACTTACCTTTACCATTCACAGGAATATCTGAAAAGAAAATCCGGGACTACAGCAAAGCTGACTTTGGCAACATGAACGCAGAGCTCGAATAATTTTTCGAAGTAGTTTCTACAACCGGTCAGTAAATGAAAACTGGGCGCTTTTCAGAGACAAAATGTTCTCACTGCTTAATCAGTATATCCCGACACTTTCTCAGCGATAAATCACTGGTTCACCAAATCCCTTCGTAAGCATAGAAACGAGAAAAAACGCCCGTACTGCTGCACCACCCTCCGCTTGGAACAAATCCAGGCAGTGCTTGACTGATACAGCAATATGCAATGCCAGAGACAAATATTTCCACAACCATTTACCTTCTCCTTTGCAAAATGACCCAAAGAAAGTCCTGACCACGGTTCTAACCACTTATCATTACTTCATAAAAACAACCTTCCCCTTTCAGATTACGAGTGTTCTACTACTTTTAATACATTGTTCTCCTCTGTATTCAGACGGGAAGATCATTCCGACGTGCCACATGTCCCTGAATACAACTTCCAATTCATGCAGCCTATTGAAATTACGGTTGGTGGTATCGCGTGTCAAATTAGACAGATTAAGGCATGCCAAAGCTTTCGATCGTGTCGCCCATTGGCACCTCATTTCAAAATTATCTGCCCTTATTCGGTTAGACTCCTCCATGGCTACGTAAGTTTCTTTCCCTTCACGGCCGTTGATAGTTCTTTCTCTCGCTGCTTCTCTTCTGGCGTCCCACAGGGCAGCGTTCTTGGCCCGCTACTTCTGCTTACCTCCTGCAGCTAATAAATAGAATCTTCGCTGCATGCACTACAGATTGTCCTAACCAGGGCTGGGCAAAGATACTTTGAAATTGTATCGCGATACGATACAAGATGCTCAGGCAAGAAATATTTGAGATACAGATACAAGATACCACAACGCCGATTGTATCCGATACGATACATCCCAATTGTATCTTAAGATACTTCGATACATTCGGAAATTTGTTATTATATATCTGTATATACGGTAATGTAGCACTAAACGCCGATGCACAAAAATGTTCGCTTGAAAGTTTATTAACTACGACCAATTTTGTTTCATTTAAATGAAATGTCTCATAGTATCTCAAAAGTTTTGTATTTCTTGCTGAAAGTATATTACTTTTGTTCCGAAACAACTTATTGCGGTACCTTTAACTGCTTAACATGACAGCTCTTTATTAGGGGTGTGCGAATAGTGAATTTTGGAACCGAATCGAATACGAATCGAATAGTGATGACACCGAATCGAATACGAATACTAATCGAATACTGTTCGAATAGTTTTCGAATAGTAAGACAACCATTCTCAAAAATGGTCCTAGAACTCCGCAGCGTTTTTTTTTCTTTTTTTTGAAAGAAATATTCACGAACTTCCACCAAAGAGCGTTGCGCTTACTTTTTAACAGACTCAAAATACCACAGTTATGAAATCTCAGGTAAGCTCGTATGCAGCAGCGACCACAACCTTCGAAATATTTTCTTACTGTAGGTTGAAATAAAGCAGTGACTGCAGATGCTTTGTCGCCTGCTTTTAAATAAAACTGAGACATAAAATCTAAACAATTTTGAACCGAAGACTACGCATACAGCTAAGGCGGTAATGAAACAAATAAACCTGCCATCGCAACATGGTCCCCGGCACTGAAGGCATGTAGACATCGGTGTTGAAAGCTGTATCTGCAAGAACAATTTACGCAAACACAACCCTTGCATCTATTGCTATTCATGAAGCTGAATGCAGGTGCACCTTCAGTTCTTACAAGATGAAGACAGGAACTGATTAATGCGATGCAGAGGCAGCATAGTAAAAACTGAGTGAGTATGGAGCTTTCATAAAAAAAACAAAAAAAAAAACGCCTTCATCCGGTAATCAATATAGCGTCGATAGTTTCGTTAAAGCTTGGGCTGCATGCATACTGGTAATTTAGTGATTAAAAGAAGAAAAATGGCCTTTAACTATTCCAAAGTTTCATTGTTTTGGGGTTCTCCCATCGGCGCTAATTATTCGAAAACTATTCGAAAAATATTCGGTATTTCGAGTATGTACTATTCGATTCGAGTACCGAATCGAATAGAATGCTATTCGATTCGTTATTCGAAATTTTCGAATATTCGCACACCCCTACTCTTTATACATTTCGCTGATAAAGCTTTTTGCTTGCCGCTTTTTTAATTGGGTGGAGTCGATGCTCTGCTTGCCGACCAGCTAGCGGGCTGCCATCTAATCACACGAACTTCAGTAAGAAGCCTCCACACAATGGTGGAAATATCATTGTTAAGTTCTACCTTGCCCGTAAACGTATCACGGTTTTCGCAATAGACGTCAGACTCTGGAGTTTCCAAGACGCGTGGCGCCACCTGTCGGAGAAAAATTGGGTAGTACAAAGACCTACTCCCTCGCACAGTTTGCTGCGGGACCAGGTACAACTAGCGAGTGCCGAAACAACGATTGAGCTTAATATCGCGTGTGTTTGCACATTTAACACTCAGAACGAGAGCTGGGAATTTATGACAGCGCCCTCGAACTGTCATGAAGTGCTTGTTGGATCACTCGCCAGAACGACGGCAAAAGCAACAGCAGACGAGACCACTCCACACGCTACGAAAACACGCCGCAATCGACGTTTCTGTTGCGTTGTGAATTGCCACGGACGTAAAAGCCTCAACAACATCGTTCAGTTTTACCGATTTCCATAGTTGTCGTACGAAGAAGAAAGACGAGAACGCTGGATACGGGCTGTTGCGAGCGTGTTGGGTAGAAGTACCCGCGTTCTCCACAGCCGGTCGCATGAGAAAGTGTGATAATGTGGCTCTGCTGCTCTTTTGTGTAGCCCTGATGGAGAACAGCGGTAACCTTGACTATGAAGCTCAGCAGAGGCTCTGACCGCGGTGCGTGCCGTGTCACGCGAAGTGAGCAGCTAGAGGCAGACTGAAGACGCGTGCTACGCACAGTTGGTCGTCAGCACACAGCACCGCGCACGTACGTTTTGAAGGCTCAGAGTTCTCGTTCTAACTAGCTAACACGTGCGTCATACAAGTGAATCGCAAAATGTTGGTCGTGACCTCCTTCAGGTTTGTTTGGCCCGTGGCCTCCGCGGTTTCCGTAGCTATTTCGGAGGCAACGGCCTTGCCTTTGGTTGTACCCCGCGAAAGTGGACACGCAAGTATCCCCATTTGCAGTATATACAAACGGAAGACGAACATCAAGAGACCGTTTGAGGATGCGTAATAAAGCAGTCCAATGCACAAGAAGCGAGAGATGAATTAAAGGAGAATGCAACTGAAAAGGCGAAAATCGCAGGGGTCATTCGTCCCTGATAAAGCGAGTTTTGTACCACTGATCGTAAGATGCGTAGCTAAGTAAAGTGATCGTGTATGTACTTCATCGCTTTGGCATTACATATATACCCGATTTTAACGTTGGCGCTAGAGAACGGATGTCGGAGGGCTTGCCGCGAACTCGATGTCGTGCGATGCTCGCTTGTACTTCCGAGTTGCAGCGTGCCGGAATAACTAAAACTTCTTTTGCATTGTACTCGCAGTTCGCTTTGATCAGCTTCCTTTGTTTTTGAAGCGTGGATTGGCGGAAGAAGCTTTCCGGGTCCTTGATTTTCAGGAAACCGCGCCTCGACACCAACGAAAGATAGGGGGGGGGGGGTTATATTGTGGCCTATGCACATTCGCTTGCGGACTGCTCTCTTTGTAATACCCAGTTAGCGCCAGGGCTGCGATGAGGGCGCTGGTGGCGGTGTTTTTCACAGCGCCGCCTGGGCAGAGTCTGACGTCTATACCCGAACACCGGACAGTTGTACATCAGCGAGAAGCTGGTAGCGACATTTTTTGCGACGCCTCTTGTTTACGAACAAGACATAAAACTGCAATTACTTTTATATTCTACTTATCTGCTGGCGTAAAATGTTGGTTAGCGACGTACACAGTAATGCTCGATCTTCTAACAATTTTTCCTTTATGAGAGAACCTCTGCAGCCCAGAAATCATGTCAGACTTGTTCTATAGTTGCACAATGTGCGCAGGACACCGCTACTATTCACACTATATTGCCACTGAAGCTCCGATTGCCTGGTGATTAGTAACAGTAAAAATATTTAGAGCAGACTAAAAAATAAATATAACTGAGTGAAGTATAAAAGCGGTTCTGTATCAAACACAGCGAATAAGTATAGGAACACGATAAAGACGGCACCCGCAAGAGCTAATAATAATTGTTGAGTTTAACGTCCCACAGAACCACGATTTGATAATGATAGACGCCATAGCGGAGGGCTCCGGAAATTTCGACCAGGTGGTGTTATAAAACACAAATATAAGCACACGGGCATCAAATTGCGGCCGACGCGACCTACGGGTTAGCAGTCAAGCACCATAACCACTAGACCACCGCTGCGGGTAACCCCTAATAGCTATGAGAATTAGGCATTTAAGGTGAGACCACAGAAAATTCGGTGCCTATGTAAAATAGCTTAAACCGACTCGTTGAGACGCTCATTAGAAAAACGGAGCATTTTGTATAAGAATGTTTCTCAATCCCTTTTCTAACGTCTTTGAGATGGCTCCTAATAATTTACGTTATTATCATGAAAACTCAATTTTGCTATTTTACTAAGCAGCAAGCAGAACTTTCTCACTGTTTACTACAAGCACGTGTAGAATATTATATATTTGTTCTTAACGTAGCCGTGACATAACAGTAAACTTAAGTAGAATGTAAGCGAGTGAACAGTAGCAGAAATAATGCAGACAGGGAAAAGCAAGAACAAAGCAGTGAGCTTTGCCAGCACGTTAAAGACATACTGCCGTAAGCGGACCCGAAAAAAAGCAATCAGAGACATAGGTAATGTGTGGGATGGGAAAGGACAGCTTAGAAAGAACTATCCAATTATGATTTTGAAAACTCATTGAATAAAAGAAAAGGAGACGCACGCCAAGATAGCTTCTGGTAAGTGAGTGCCTGTTCTGTTAAATCCGGCGTCAGTACCGGTGCTACTATAGCTGTCAGAATCTTATTTGCATACAAGTCAATCTCAATGCATGTAAGTGAAACTTGCATCGACGAGGTCCTTCAAATCGCCAATGTGTGAAAGCCACGAGACGTAAAGTAACCCATTTTCTTGCATTCTTCAGACTTCGTAACGAAGCACAACTCAAGAGAAATTTCGATAACGACACGACAGCGGCATCAGAATTTGTGCAAAATACAGCGCACGCATTGGAGTACGTGGCACAGGATAGTGGCTAAGAGCCAAGTGCCATAGCACTGACACAACTAAAAAGAAAAAAAAAAGAAACCGTGGAAACAAAATGTCGTCTGGGCGTAGACGTTCGCGCGTTTGTCTGTCGAGACGACGCAAGCGCCACCACGTTACTCTGCTCCCTCAATGGGGACGTTCAGAGCTCACCACCTGCCCTCGCTGGAAAACTCTGGCGGAAAGGTAAAATAATGTCATTGTCTTTAGTTTTAATCTGGTGTCTTAGTGGGAGCACTATCAGCTTGAAAAGCGGAGTTCAACCAACGTTTATTGTTTCGCACCGCGGTGTTGCGATCGCAGTATCTTGTATCTTAAGATACACAATACATTCTTCAATGTATCGGAAATACAGATACTGATACATGTCTTGCGAGACGTATCGCGATACAGATACAAGATACGCAAAGAGTATCTAAGATAGTATTTAAGATACATGTATCTTCGATACTGCCCAGCACTGGTCCTAACGACCACTTCATCTTTAAAGATGGTCTTACCACTATCTCTAACTGGGGTAACACGTGACCCGCCACGGTGGTCTATAGTGGTTATGGTGCTCGACTACTGACCCGCACGTCGCGGGATCGAATCCGGCCGTGGCGGCCGCATTTTCAGTGGAGGCGAAATTGCTTGAGGCCCGTGTTTTAGGTGCATTTAGGTGCACGCTAAAGAACCCCAGGTGGTCGAAATTTCCGGAGCCCTCCACTACGGCGTCTCTCATGATCATATTGTGGTTTTGGGACGTTAAACCCCAGATATTATTATTATTCCACTCCTGCGCCAACTGCACCAAAGTGCGCGAAATTAGATTTACTGCGCCATCCTGATAATATCCACGGAAATTGCGCCAAACTGCGCCAGTCTCGGGTTTGGAGGCGTCTAGCACCGGCAATCGCCACGCCGGCGAGTCAAAACATGTGCAGCTGGATCTTGGGGCCGCCAGAGTCACAACCACGGACCAAGAATTATTCCGCTGAATAAACAGCGCTCGCGCATGCGTCCCTATAGTAAGCCACGATGCCATGCTCGGTGCTGATGCAGCTTCTGTTGTACAAGTCGGCTCGACGGCAAAACGCGCTCTCCGCAGAGGCTCGTGACGACTATGCCAATCGGTAGCGTGAAAGTGTGGCAGCAATTCATCGGCGGACGTCGTCTGTTCCAGAAACGCTGCTGGTATCTCGTTTCAAGCGCCGCACACCACGTGATTAAAAAGCAATTTTCACTAATAACTACACGCGTGCTGCCAGAATGTATGTCACTTCTATTTCAGGATATTGCGGAATGAAATCTGGGAACGCTATAGCAAGAGATACATGGAATAATCTCAAATTTTCCGTGCTTCGCGTCCACAGAAGAGTACGTGAACGGTGGGAACGCGTTGACACTTTTCCTTTGGTTTGTCTTGTTTTTTTTTAAAGGGCAGAAGCCTTAGATGCCTCATCAAACACGAAAATTACGATACCGTCGGCGTCCCGCATCGCCAACACGAGTGATGCACAATATCATCACGTGATGACGTCACCATGACGTCACAGAAAGACAAAATTTGTGACGCCATCACATCATATGGTCGCTCGCTTTGCATTGCCTCCGTGATCTGGGGGCCGATCACGGAGGCAATGTAAAGGCAGGTGAGGTGCACAAAGTTGCAATGCCTTCGATCCTGTGAGCAATCCCAAACCACTTTATGTTCAGAAAGCTACGGAGAGGGGCGGGGGAGGATCAATCCATCGACTGACGAAAAAGACGAAGACGGCTTTCGTTTTCGAGTCGTCTCAGGCGAATTGCATAAGGGACCGCGTTTTTTTTTTATTTTCGTGTATTTTTTCCGCATACATTTTACCTATGCGCCACGGTCAGTTCTTCAAAATGTATGTATGTATGTTGCGAGAAGGCTTTATCGTAACTAGAAAATCAGTTTATCAAAGAATGAATTGTACGCCTTATTCCGGTCACTTTCAAGCAATTCAGATTCCCGATTTATTTCACTATTAAGTGAGCGAAATAGAGCTAGCGTCGTTGTATCAATGAGGCGATAGGAAAAGGTGTTACGCTTGAATTTCTTGGAGCAGGGCAGAAAACAAAAAATTAGAAGATGATCACTTATGTGAACGGACATGACACCGGCAGTCACAGCAGGAGCATGTACATTGGTGATACAAACTTCTAATAAGGTGGCACTAGAAGCGGTCACTCGTGTTGGCAGGGTTATAATATTCGAGCATGCGTAAGAGTACATCAACTGCTTATATTCATTTGAACAGCTAAATAGCGCGAACTTCAGGGACGAAAGACAGGAGAATGCGACACACACACACACACACACACACACACACACACACACACACACACACACACACACACACACACACACACACACACACACACACACACACCAACTAGCCCAAACATGCACCTTGCTTATATTCTCTAGTTGTTGCATTTTCAGCCATCATATCTATGTTCGTATCACCTAGTATGGCGAACATTGTGCCTGTTTCGCTGAGGTAAGATAGAAGTTTATCCATATAGGAAAAGAAATCCCTTTTGTTTCCGCAAGGTGGTCTGTAAAGTACTGAAAATGTTACTGGTTTAAGAAGAATAGTGAGGCATTCAATGTTTTGATTATTCAGAGAGAAATCCGAAATTATCTCCGAGTTCAGGTCATTTCGTACATAGGCAGCCAAGCCGCCACCCCGAGCATAGGTGCGGTTTAGTCCGTGATAGTTATCAAGCAGGAAGGGGTAATCCTTATCAGAAAGCCACGTTTCAGTAAAAAGAAGCACATCGAGATCAGTTTCGATCTGCAACTCTTCAACTTTATCTTGCTTATTCTTTAAACTTTGGGCGTTTAAATGAAAGACTGAAATATGTTTTTCAAGCCCGGCAGATGCATTTCTAAAGGAAACGTAATCATGATAGAGACCTTTATCGATTGAAGCCATGACTACACTGAAAAAAGTAAAAATGAAAAGGCTTTGAGTGAATAAGATTAGGTAACCATCTTGCTGATGTCATCAATGCTATAAATATGGAGAACAAGAGATGTTTCATTACGTCTGGCCATCACTTTCCCTCCAGTGGTCCATACGTATTTGCAACCAACCTCATTCTTCTTTTGTTTCGCAGCACTCAGTAAGTGTTTGCCTTGCCTTGTCAAGTGCTCATTGATGAACACTGGACGATTTTCATCAAAACCAAGCATTCCGGTATCATTTTTTTTCTTTCTTGCTTTTTTTAGCAAGGAAACCGTTCCTCTTAATGCGGCGCACAAGTCGAACAATTATGCTATGCTCATTATGCTTAACTGCCGGCACTTTGCGGCACACATCAATGTCAGACTCATACCGGTAAAATGGCCGGCAGCTGGTTCCATCACAATGTAGCAAGCGAGTTTTATTCCAGCATGCGGACCGCGGTTGGAGCTCATTTTCAACAGCTTCCAGCGTGTTTGAGTTTTGTGACATTGCGCGCGCACTGCTCGAGGTCGAAACGAAGCTCATGAGTGCCGCACCCGCTGTGGACGAAACGGTGTTCACATGAAGGCACGCACACGGCATACGCGCCGAGTCAAGACGAAACTGAATGAACCTGGCTCGCTAATGCGGAATCGTCGATGGCGGCCGTTTCGGTTGCTCGCGAACGCCGTTTTCGCTCCTTTGCGTTCCACATTTGCGGTCATCCACGAGGAATTAACCGGGTTGCGGCCACATATGACCGACAGTTTAATGCCATTAAACGATACATATGCTCGCCGGGACCACAGAACACGTCCGAATTATCCGATTTTCCGAAATGACGGGGGAGCTTCTGCTGCGTCGTAAGGTTGTTTTCATCGTTTAACTTTCAAGCTTTTTGTATTTTCACCAAGTGCTGCGCTCTCTTTTCATTGGCTTGCTGTAATTTGCTGTTGTATGTACTGTTGAATTACACTGACGTTGTGCACCGTATTGTTGCGCCGTATTTTGTTGTTGTTATTAGTATTCACTTGCACTGTAAACTTGTTCCTTACAAGTTTTCTTTTGATTTTATTGTAACCACCCTTACTCAATGTCTTTGGGCCTGTAAGGTATTTTTCAATAAATAAATAAATTACTGTTGGGGTTTTACGTCCCAAAACCACAATAGTTAAGCATTATGTGCGCTTTATTGATGTGGCTGATGACAATGAAGAATTGTGGCTGAGCCATTTCTAATGGGTGGGAAGCTTTAAAGCACCCACTCGTCACGCAATTCGCATTGTGTGATGCCTAACTCTTCTACCACCATCTACTTTTACTCTTCTACTACCATCTCTTACCGCCATTCCTTGCTCGACATGATGCCGGTATAGGGTCTTTTCGCGAAGGAGCTTCAGGCACCGGCGTGGCTGTGTGGAAGAATATTCGACTGCCGCGCAGAGGGCCCGGGCTCAGATCTCACTCGATCCCAGATATTTTTTTTCTTATTGCGCGCGATAGCTGTTACGGACACTGCCGGCGGCGGCGGACAACTACGCCACCGAAATCGCCGCTTGTTGTGATCTCATAGTAGCTTTCGCTGTAAAAGACTGCCTTGTACTTGTGATTATGGGACGACTGTCATCCTATATAATAGTAGCCGCATTCCAATACGTCTACGCATTTGCTTGGAATTCCCGAGAGCGCCGACTGATGTCTGTGACAGAAAAACAGAGTTACAGAGCATCTTTTATGTTACTGTCATCCATAGACGATGAAAAGAGCGCTCTCCGCCTCGCTTTAAACGAGTTTCACAAAGGAAAATTATTCCTTCAAAAAAATTCGGCAGATCCCACGTGCACACGCGCATAACTAAAATCCACTAACGCTATTTGCGGATGAAAGCCTGCCAACGTTCGAAAAGCACCAACCGCCTTCGATTTGCTGGCTACTCAAAAGTAACCAGTGGTGGCAACACGCTCACCTAGTGTTTGATTATGGCCTCGACATTTTCGCTCGGTTTCCTTTCTCGCCTTATCTCGAAGCAACGCCTAATGCGTCGCGCAGGTCGCGATACATTAAGCCGAGTAAAACCCGCAGTGGCACCTTCTCAACGGACTTGGTGGGATGCAACTACTTCCAGCGCATTATGGTACGTCGCAACAATCACGCGAGCAAAGAATCAGCTGGAGCATATGCGGAGCTCCGTGATGCGCAGAGTTGAGTGCGAACAATAGAAATATGCGCACACGGATGCTCTCTCCGCTGCTGTTTCTCCGCGCGCCATGTCAGCTTATCGGCGTGCCGCCTCACTCGCATTAGCTTCTCGCAATCCCATCTCGCGTCTCCTCTTAGGTTATACACACGCAACGTGAATTCTGCGCGCGCAGAGCCGAGAATCGAATCCGCAGCATCGCGACCATTCGTTCGCGCGCTAGGGAAAACGGCTTCGCGGGATTTGCAAGGCACACGCTACGTAAGCCCTCTCGCGAAAAGCTTTATTTTTTTTTTCTTCCTAAAGGTCAGACAGGATACAGTTGGGAGGTTTGTATGCCGGCACCGGGAGGTACGCTATTGGAGCACCGACGCGCTGCAGCGTCCAATCGGAAGTCAGCGTGGGCGGAACCGAGAGCAATGTCTATCCGCTTTATCGATCGCGGAGGCGGGGGAACGTACAACACGAGAAACTCTTGAAGCCGGCAATATAGTGGAATCACACGCAGGCCGTCTGAGGCACGACAACAGGTAAGAGGCGAGCGAAACGTTTCATCTTTTCTTCTCTACGGGAAAAGTCACTGACTTGTCTCCCGAGGGCCTTCATCGCTGGTCAGTTAGCTTTGGGACGAAGAAAATTTTTTTTTCAGGACGCGTTCCGGCCAAATCAGCACTGAATACGAGAGGCGCCCTTGAATTGCTACAAAGCTTAGCCTTTGCGTTCGAAGAAAAGAAAAAAAGAAAGTTGTTTTTAGTACAACGACTGGTATAACGACTCGTGATAACCGCGTCATGTCGCTGCGAAACCTGGCCGCTAAAGGCTCTGATGTTCGAGTCAGAATAACGCCGATATGACACGAACTGTAGACGCTGGAAACGAGAGTACGCGCATTACATATCCCTAAATTACAAATGATCGTAGGAACTATAATTGTAACTCTGCATGCCAGGGGAGGCCGTCATATGGGACGTCTTATGAGCGACAGGTCTATTGCAAGCAGCTTCCTTTTGAACGCAAAGTTGGCTGCCCCTCGTATTCACGACAAGCGCTGGAATTACTCCTCACAGAAAAATATCGGCCAACCCTGGTGCTGGACTAGACTGATAATACAGATGGCCACTTACAAAATAACAGCTCCGACAATTCGACCTCTCCTTTTTTATCATATTTCGGCGCATCTCTTTCACTGTCCACCCGTACGATTTGTCATCTACCACATACCACCCGGGTGCGTGACTGCTGACCCGAACGTCGCGGGATCGAATCCCGGCCGCGGCGGCCGCATTTCGATGAAGGCGAAATGCTAGAGGCCCGTGCGCTTATGTTTAGGTGCACGTTAAATAACACCAGATGGTTGAAATTTCCGGAGCCCTCCACTACGGCGTCCCTAATAACCACATGCTGGCCGTGAAAGCCCAACAAGCGCCTGAGTTCTCAGTTGTTTGTCACTTTTACCACGAGTGTCATTACATCTACGTCTACGTGAACCCAACGGGATGAGTTGGCTTGTCAACCATGCCGAAATCTGGTCAAAGGGTTCATGAAAAAGGGCAGCATGTCGGGCCGAGGAATCGTTAGCTCGACTACAAGGGGTTCACTCACTGGATCCACTTGTGCATAAACGCATGTAAAAGCATTTTCGCCGTCGTGAGTCCGCCCGGCTTCTGACTCGACCCACCCACGTCGATTTAATAAAGCCTAAATTCGGCAGCTGGGTCCTAGGTTTCTTCAATGAAAAGCGCGAAAACGACAGTGCAACAGAAGAAGACGCGCACGTTGTCCTGTCGTTTTCGCGCTGTTCCCTCAAGTATATATAAATGTGCAACCAACAAGCTCGACTAGCCGCACTTTTGGAAAATATTCCTGGTTTCGCAGAATAGTTTACTGATGGTCTGTCACTGCGGACGAAAAAAATGTATACTAGAAGGCAGTCAGGAGAGGCAGAAGTGAACATCAGGATTGATTGTTCGATTGATGACTCACGTCGATTTAATGTAAAGAAGGCTAAAGCAGAGTCAGTTACCGATGGTCCGTCAATGTGGACAGAAAAATGTATGCATGCATCAGGAGTGTCAGAAACGTAAATAAACCAATGAAATCGGGATCGATTCATCGATTGTTCATTTTGAGTAATAATTTCAATAGTAGAATGGGAGTCCTGTCCTGGTTTCCTCCGATGCACGATGCGCCATTGCAGTCGGTGAGGGTCACGAAGGACAGCCGCCCATCGCTCGAAAGTCGGATTCGTGGACTCCGGGGCAGACGCAGGACAAGGGCCCTTGCGGTGGCTTTAAACAGCCTAATAAACTGATGACGCCTAAACGAAGATCAGTTTTCGCGGACTGCCGCTTAGTTACAAGCATAGGCGTGCGCAGGGTTCCCCATTAGGGGGGGGGGGGGGGGCAAAGGTTCATCGCAGCGCCCCCCCCCCCACTCTACTAAGTCAATGTATGGGGCAGATTTTGCGCCCCCCCCCCCTCTTGGGTGACTAGAAGGGTCAATGTACAGGGCAGATTTTGCGCCCCCCCCCCTCTTGGGTGACTAGAAGGGTCAATGTACAGGGCAGATTTTGCGACCCCCCTCTTAGGTGATTAGGGAAGCGCCCCCCCCCCCGCCCCCCCTGTGCGCACGCCTGTACTTACAAGAGGTTAATCAAGCAGGAATAAGTGAGCGTTGCATAGCAAAGTATGTGGGTTTGGGCATATCGGTATCGCGTTTGCCTTTTTAGCGCCCACATTGCACAACGACAAGTATAAATACGTAGATGAAACGCTCATCCAGTTCTTTATATTTGTCCTGGTGTGATATCTGTACAAAATAGCTACGAGGAAGAGTGGTGGTCGATGGATTTCGCATGACTGCATGTGTGAATTTTTGAGTTAGCGATATTGTGAATAACGATTACTCGCGTCGTTGTGGTCGAAACCGTCGGGTTCTCGATAATAGCCGTCGTATTCCTCAATCAGTGCCGCCTCGCTTTCATTCATTTCGAAAGGGACCAGGAATAGTTGTGGGCGATGCGCTTTCGTTGCACGAAAAAAAAAGAAACGGTGGAAGACACAGTAATGCAGAAAAGAACAGGGAAACTGATCGAGGACACAAAGAGCAAATACAAGAGTGAATACTTGTGACACTGTTAGAGGAACATATTTAATTCACATGGAAAATGTTGGCATTACGCTAATTAGGGCGAGGCACGCAGAAGGTTACAGCCGACCTTCATCGCCGACTTCAGAAGTGATTGTCAAGTAATTTGTACAAGAATAATCACAATCTATTTCGCCACGACATTACTTATACTGTCACGATTTCTAAATTTATTTACTGATTTTTAGCGCACATGAGCAGAATTTTACATTTAAAAAGTGGACAGAGTAGTTGACAATGTGGGCCATCTTCCCTTCTGAAATAAACCTTAAATGTCACGAGGCAGACGTCCTTTATTTCATCGACAATCAACGCTTGCTTTTTAATTTTTATAAGAACTTCAGGAACAGCGTAATAAGTTGCATATCCCTGTATATTTGCTGATCGTTACCTGCGGTACATGTCCGCGACGTCGCTTTAATAGGCGGTAAGGCTGGGATGTCTCAATAAAAACAACCAACATTTACGGTGGTTAGTCAGTTAAGAATTTACGCTTAACCATCTATGTTAAGCGATTACGTTAACCATTCATGGTTAAGCTGTTGAGGTTTTTACACGCTGCCCTTTTGCCACTCATCTGGAAGTACAGGTGTGCAGCTTTCGCAAAAAAGGAAAAAAAAATGGCCGCGTATCTGCGTGCTCCGCTGCAAATGCCGTCTAAAGACGATAGAGGAGTCGCTGCGTGAGATATGGACGCCATCTGGCAATACGTCGGGAAACATGAGCTTGCAGAGGGTTTCCTTCCTCCGTGGCAGAGGGCGTTCGTCGGCGCGCATAGCATGGCATTTTCAGCGCAGCCGCATTTTCAGCGCAGCTTAAGAAACTAGGGTCTTTAGAATTACGTATCTATGTATTTTCTATTAAAGGAACACACCGCCTAATACTTACCTAGTGATGTTGCGCCTCAAATATGCGTAATATTTACTTTTTGATCGACAACGTTCACAAGTATGAACAGCCGTACCAGTTCAAGATGGGTCGGCGGTAAGCAAGTGGTTCAACTTTGGCCGGGTAGCTGAATCGGGTGACAGACAGACAAACAGAAAGACAGACAAACAGACAGACCAAAATTTCTGCGTTTAAGTTCCCCAAGAAAGACCATCGTGTTTAAAAGACTACCTACGTGTCTTAAGATCCGACGCGATCCAAGTGCGTGCACTCGAGTCGGCTGAATGTTGCGAGAGTTGGCACGTAGGGCTCGAGAGGTGGCTACCGTGTTCTCTGTAGAAAGTTGTCTTGTTTTTCGTGCATTCCAGAGCATTGGTAATTGTGAGCAGTTGATCCTCTGGGCCAACGCTTTCCCATTGCGCAGCATCGTTCAACACCGTCCCTTGGGGGAGCTGTCTCGAAGCGTTCGCTCTTCTCGCGGGTGACGCCGAATGGTCTTCGTGTGAAGGCGAATAATAACCACCTGGTAGAAATGTCGGAACAAATATTCATCCACCCCATGTGAATGAGTTTCCAGCTGTGCGCGAGCGTAAGTGTAAAACTGAGACGAGGCGTGATGTTGTCAGCGTGCTAGCCGAAAGTCCTTCGGCGTTGTTGCTCCACCCGTTCGGCCAACTCACAGCCCCCAAACTTATTTGGGTGTTCTATAAGAATTGAAACGGTATAAAAATTATTCGGTTAGAAAAAGTGAGATTGGGTCATTGAAATGTTAAAACTTAATTGCGAAATCTTGCATGTTAAAACCACGATGCCATCATCAGACACGTCGTAGCGGGTGACTCTCGTCATATTCGGACGCCCTGGAGTTATTTAACGTGCACCATCAAGATGCGGCCGCCACGACCGGAAATCGAACCCGCGACTTGGACGTTAGGAGCACAATACCTCTGCCACTAGACCACCGTAGCGGAGGCTAGGCAAAAGAAAATCATCACCCATTGGCCGACAGCTATCACGTAATTTTTCATTAACAAATTTTCGAAACTGCCCGTGGAAGCTAAACAGCGCAGTTGCACTCCCTGAGCTGGATTATTCAAGAAGCGGGAATTTCAGTTCCCAAATTTCGCTACGAAACGTCGGCGTCCCATTTGTTTGCTTCCTGCTCCGCTTGGGAAGGTGTTTATTTTTAAACTGCGGCGGCACTAATATCAAAAGTTGCGCTGATTTCAAAATCCTTCCTTCTAATATTCGTTCACAGCAGGGCTCTCTTTCCGGCTCAGCAGGTCGCGCTGCAAAGCTCGAGGGCGCGGGTTCGACTCTTGGCCACGGCGGCAGCACGTTAAGTGCACGTTAAGCATTTAGGTGCACGTTAAGGAATCCCAGGTGATCTAAATTATTGCCTGCTTAATAATCATATCGTGGTCTTGGGACGTATACCCCAGCAAATATTAATGCGATAGCGTTAAAGAACTCGTTTCGCAGAAATTCCGGTGTCGGCGTCGTTGGTTGAGAGCGAGAAATTATCATCTTGTCCGTGACCGAAAAATCGAGAAAGATGTAAATAAAATAAATAATAAAGAAATCTTAAGTTCGAGTGCGAATCGAACCTAGGCCTTCTGCGTAGCAAGCAGGTGTTCTATCACAGAGTCACGATATTGTTTGCAAAAACCCTATATGAATGCTACGTAGCGGAAGGAGTCTCCTTAACGCACGTAATATCGCGTGGCAAAAGCGTAGGAATCGCGCCAAGAGTAAAAACATGTGGATTGCGCAACTTGTGGGTGTTTTAAAGGGCCACGCATTACAAAGCGATGAGACATATTTAATCATTATCAGCTGCAAAAGCGTAAACAAAAGTGAGTAGCTGCGTAGGTTTGCGTGTTGCCTTACGGATGCCTAGTGGGCTCTTCGCTGATTCGCAAAAGTTAGAATTATGGCGTAATGGGCATTTAACAACTGTACTTGTAGCAGGCATATAGGATAGTTTGAAACGGCCAATGTTACGCGCACGGTCGTTCGTTTCCTTACGGCACGATTGATGCATGCACTGAGAACCGAAGCGAGGCTAGCATTTGAGAAGGCGGTGCGCACGGGGCCCGATTACGCTATCGCGTTCTAATCTTGAAGGCGATAGCGTCCTCCAAGTTTTTATTATTCTTGTCATCATTGATGCGTTTAGGCAGCATGCGAAGGTTTATTGGTCAGCTGCCAGATCGTTAAAGATCACGTATGGCATGCTGGTAAATAAGTGTTCCACACTAGCCGTCATGGCTACGAGATGCGCTGGCTAACACTTCCAGGAACATAGGCGTGCGCAGGGTTCCCCTTCAGGGGGGCGAAGGTTCGTCGCAGCGCCCCTCCTCCCAATTATGTCAATGTATGGCGCTGACATTGCGCCCCCCCCCCCCCCGAGTCACAGCGCCCCCACCCCCTATATGTCAATGCGTGGGGCTGACTTTGCGCCCCCCCTGCCCCCCCCCCCCCGTACGCACGCCTATGTCCAGGAATACCCAACAGAACTTGTGCAAGCGCAGCGGAACAAACACAAGAGAAAGAGACACGCACAGAATGAGTGAGCGTCCTTATAACAACCCCCAACCGACTTGGTTGTGTGGGTGTGCGGGCTGCGCTTGCAGCACGCATGACGCACATACGTTAACGAACGCGGAAGAACTACACCTCTGTAAGCGTTGTCTTGAACAGTGACGTCATTCTAGTCGTCTGCTTGTTGCGCTCATCGGTGCTTTGGTTTCGATTTCACCATTGAATTTGGTCGAATTTCATTACGCCACAAAAATTACTAGAGATCGCTTCTTCTATATCTCAAAGCTGCGATGGGTTCTTCGCATGAAGAACTTGAATTCTCCTGTTTGACATAACCGCCTCACTCAACGAATTTAAAAGTTAAATAATTTAACTTTCTTAATTACTGTCAAAAATGATGTCTTTAAGCATCGTAAGATGTCTGCGACTACAGAAGACGTAATTGTGAAGGCATCCAACAAATATCGCATTTCCCCGATTTTGGAGAATTTTGGACACATTTCTTTGAAACACTTGGTATAAAGAATATGCTGCTTCCATACATTCATTTACCATACATGTATTTACTGCTTCAACAGCGGCGTTCGTCTTACCAGAGTCCTTCAATGCTTTTCATGTCACGAGCTTGCTATGGCGCCGCAGCTGCTGCGCGGCGGCGCTAGGAGCGCGCGGGGGGTATTGAGGAGAGCTTCGCTGCGTAGGGAGCGCTGGGGGCCCGAGGAATCCGGCGGCATCGGCGTTCAGCTTTCCTCGTTGTTTCTTAATTTGTGTGACTGACGGTTGTGAGAAATGTGTGTGAGGACACGGATGCTGTACGCAGTGCACGTGAGTGATGATGCCGAAGACTTGCCATGTACCGCGTTGTCGCTCCGGCTACAGAGGTACGAGCGCAAAGGTGTCGTTTAGTTTTCCGAGGGACGGCGATGAGAGGGATGAACGGAAACGTGTAATGCCGCGACAGCAAGCTGTAGGATTTATCTTCGATTCTGAACACGTTAGGTGTGCGACGCTACCGAGTTTATTCGAACGGACGACTTAATAGTGAACGGAGGCAATGTGTCTTCGCAACGCGAGAAGGCACAGTTGCGGGCCGGCGCTGTTTCCTTTGCAGCTTGCTAGTTTTTTTTAACACGAAAGTGTTTTAGGCCGGGGTGCACCAAAACTTCACTGACGTACTTCCGTCACGGATATTACGTTGATAAAAGAGACGCTAACGGATGAGAAAGAACAAACTATAAAGAAAAAGTTCCGCCGCCGGAAATCGAACGTACGACTTCTCGGTCCGCGACGATAAGCGCCAGGTGCTCTACTAGAGTGTACTAGAACTGTCGAGTGGCGTGAACGCGCCTCGCCGCCTGATGCCTTCCGCGTCGACCGTAGCGGCGGCGCTGCAGTCGCTCGGTACTGAAGACGCGCGGCGCCGCGCGCTAGAGCGTGCCGCTAGAACTGCTGGACGCGTCGGCGGCACCCGGCTAATCGGCACTGATGTGGCTTTCGTTGCGGGTCTATCATTATTAAGCGTAGGAATTGTCGTCGTAAGCCTTGATGGACGAAACTTCAAAGCTTTTAATGGATGCTTGCTTCATATATGCCTTTAAGAGATACTGCAAATCAGTTCTTGTGGCCGAAGTGACTGCTGGGAAGTACGCAAAATATAAAAATGAGAGCAGGCTGACACCGACCGTGAATATTCACGATTTCAGTGTAATTGAGCCGAACTCATTGCTGGGCTAGTTAGAAAAATTACTCTCAAATAACTAAACGCCCAACGACCGCCAGAAGAAAAGAGACAGAGGAAACAAAAAGGGCATGTCTTATTCTGATTTCTTCTGTCTTAATGCTTTCTTCTGGTGGTGATTCGGCGTCTACTTTATCCAGAGTAACTGAGCTGCTCTAATGGAATTTAACTGTGCTCAGAAAGCTGTGTGCTGATATTGTGCCAAAAGCACACCGAACATTTACCGCGCACTGGCGAAGCTGCGTGTACGGTGCGTATCTTTATAAATGCGCTGTGTAAATGTGACTTTTAGGGGCGAAGCTCCTTAAGGCGGCACCCGTTTGTCCCTCGTAGTCGTAGTCGTAGTGCGTAACCAGTCTTACGCTTTGACCTCCAAGGTGGTGCCGGTGGGAGATTTTTCCTGTGCGTTGTTGAACAATAAAAAATTCGCAGCGTTAGCTAAAAGCCGACTTCTTCTGTCTCTCATTCCCATTAGCAGCCATTCTTTACCTCCAAGGTAGTGCCTGGTGAGATTTCTCCTGTGCGTGATTAAACAATAAAAATTTTGTTCAAAACGCCGTTGATTGATGAAATAAACCAACGAAAGACGCCAGATGTCTTGTAAAAGCAAAACGAAAGAACGCCAGATGTTTCTAAAGCAAAACGAAAAGACGCCAGCTGCTTAACGAAAGACGCCAGATGTTTTCTAAAGCAATGGTTTTCTAAACAATGAAAACTCACAGCGTACATGCAAAATTAAAGTGAGCTGCAAGTCGTCATAACTCATCGAACCTTTAGTATAAACGCGCCCGATCTCACGTCAGTGATGATGTACTGGGCAGAATTCACGGAAGATTCACGGTTTACCGATGAACCTCCGCAGCTTCGCCCACTCATCATCATTCACTCCGTGGATATGCTGTTTCTCTCTCCTGGTTTCCTTCCTTCCTTCCTGCGTCACCTGTGAGTCGTGTACAAAATAGTATACGACACAGACGTGCCGCCTCCTCTCCGTCCTCGTCTCCATCCTCCTCACTCTCACTTTTCTTTCCAATCCCTGCTATACTATATATGGATCTGAAATGCTTTACCCTATCCCCTATTTCGATATTACGAGGGCTCAAAGGTATTGGACGTCAAAGGTGACTCGACCGGTACAAATAACGGTCGTCCTCACGTGCGTTGCACGGATATTGTTAATGCTAGGCGCCGGGTGGGGAGGGGATATTTTACTGTCCGTATTTGTGCGTGTAAATATATATGCACACACACACACACACACACACACACACACACACACACACACACACACGCCCATATATATATATATATATATATATAACATAATCTCGCAAAGCATAGAGCACCACCGCCCCTCCTGGCTTCACTTTTGATATTTTACAGATAAAGCAATGAAATTATAATACAAAACGTTGTCAAAAAGTTTTTCTAATGGCATCGATAGAAGATAAGGAAAAGTGCAATATAAGATGTCCATTGAAAAGGAGAACTGGCTGTAATGAATTTAGGCAGAATAACCGACGGGCTATATTTAGATCTGCGCATTTTAAATTGCTTGGAATAAAGCCCTGATGCATGGAGTTTGTGCCTCGGAGGTGAACACGCGCCTTTGGCTCGGCTTCCTGGCTCGCCTTCCTGGCATTTTAAGCCCTCAGAGGTCGCATAACCGATGCATTGTAACCGCGGAAGCACGCTGTTGAAACAAGATAGCCTTTCGGCATTAAAGAAACAGCGCAAAACTGACAGAACTCAGCCGTCACTAATATAACTGTTGCTGCAGAGTCATTTGTACTCAGGTTACTCATGAAACAGTCGAGCGCATTGGAGCTCATACCGGGATCAATGCTCTGGATATATCGTAGAGACTGCCGGCAGAGGAATTCTAGGCTTTCGTCACTGGTTTGTTATTTCTTCGTAGTCAGTGTTCGTAGTCACTTATAGTGTAGCGCGGCTCGAAGTGTTGCTTGCAAACCGCACAGCAATCAGTGAGCAGCTAGATGCATGTGCGCAAAATCCGATTGTCACCTTCTTTGGGGGTCGGCAGGCTCCACGAACAGGGAATATCTCGGCGCAATTTTGGCACGCCTGCATATTCACTCATGCACCATGGCGCGTAGCAGGCGTTGAAACACTGACTGTAGCTCAGTACTGCATTAAACGCGCTCAAAACGCGCAATTACACGCTTTCGTAGGCTGCGACGCGCGTGCGCCAAATGCAGACACTCTCCACAGCTTCAGTGGATGGATGGATGCTATGAGCGTCCCCTTTATAACGGGGCGGTGACATGTCTGCCACCAGGCTCGAAGGATAAAAAAAGAAAAAAAAAGAAAAAAAACTTCCTTGTTTCATGTTGTCCTAATGCCTTATCTACATTTTGATTAACACATTGATTAAATCTATGTTATTATAACAAAAAATATAAATTCACAGTCCATCTCTCTGCCTCTTAAGGCAGAATAACCTTTTTTCCCCCAATTATTTATTTTTGTACTTTATCTCTACTTTTCTGCCACCAATACTCTAACCGTCTCTTACTTATTTCTATCGCGGGCGTGTTCAGCTTTCCATTGTTGTCCCTAAAACCCAAGGCTTCATGTAGACTCGTGCCCACACGTATACCTGGGTGAATATCGCCACATTCAATCAGTACATGTTCCATCGTTTCCTTAGTTCCCCCGCAGCATGTACATAGTTCTTCTTCGTTACTGAATCTCGCTTTATAACTACGCGTTCTCAGGCAGCCCGACCTTGCTTCAAACAGTAAAGCGCTTCCCCTTGAATTATCATAAAACCTTTCCCTCCTTATTTCGTTTTTTTCCTTTTCGGTAGTTACTCAGAGCCGGCTTCTTTTCCATCGCTGCCATCCAATAAGTCCTCTCCGCCTCTCTCCGCCTCTCTTAATGCTCCTTGTTGCCATATCGCCCGCACTGCCAGCCGTATATTTACTGGTGAGCCTCCTAGTTCTTTTTCTCCACTGCGTGTCAACGCTTTTTCTATACAAATACCTGAAAACCTTCTCTGCCCATCTACTCTCCTTCATTTTCCTCAGCCTCTCTTCGAATCTCATTTTGCTCTGAGCTTCCCGCACTTCAAAGCCTGTCCATCCCATATCACCCTTTACAGCCTCATTTGTCGTCTTCCCGTGAGCGCCCAAGGCGAGGCGGCCCACCGTCCTTTGATTTACATCCATGCCTGATTGCACCTCTGACTTCATGCACACCACTGAGTTCCCAAATGTAAGCCCCGGAACCATCACACCCTTCCACAGCCCTCGAAGCACCTCGTACCTATTGTATCCCCATAAAGCTCTGTGCTTCATAATTGCAGCATTCCTCTTTCCCTTTGCTACCGATGCTTTCTCTTGTACCTCCATATATCTATCCCCCTCATTTACCCATACTCCGAGGTACTTGTACTCGCTTACCCTCGGTATTTTTGGCCCTGTATTAAGACCGTATGGTCTCCGTGATCATTGAATATCATCAATCCACATTTTGTTGCACTAAATCCTAGTCCTAGAGCCTCACACTCCCTTCCGCATATATCTGCCAGTCGCTGTATATCATCTTGACTGTCCGCAAATAAGACAATATCATCAGCATAAAATAGACCTGGAAGCTTCTGCTCAACCATCGCTCCGACCTGTTTGTGTGACAAATTAAATCCAATGTTGCTACCTTCTAGCGCTTTTTCCATCCTCGCCATGTACAGCATGAATAACAGCGGGGACAAAGGGCATCCCTGTCTCAGCCCCTTGCTAATTTCAACGCTGTCCTTGCTACTTATTCCTTCCCATTCTATACAAACTGTATTTTCTCGGTATATTTCTCTCAAAAGCTGTACACAGTCGTCACCTATGCCCACTTCCTTCAATATATCCCACAAAATTTCCTGATTAACGTTGTCATACGCCCCGGTGATATCTAGATAAGCTACGTATAAGGGCCTGTTTTCTATTTTAGATATTTCTATACACTGGGTAAGAACAGACAGATTATCGTCTAACCGCCTGTCGATTCGAAATCCATTCTGAAGTTCTCCCAAAATATCATTTTGTTCTACCCACGCTTCTATTTTTAATTTTACTGCCTGCATCGCCAACCTGTATAGCACCGATGTAATTGTTAGGGGTCTATACGAGCGAATGTTATCTTTTTCTCCCTTGCCTTTATAGATTAAGTTCATTCTACTTTTTCGCCAACTGTCTGGTATTTCCCTCTCCTGTAAGCACTTTTCTACGGCTTTCAGCAGTGCTTCTTTAGTGTTATGTCCGAGTTCGTTAATGAGGCTGACGGGAACCCCATCTAAGCCCGGAGTAGTGCGCTTAGGAATTTTTCCTTCGGCCTTCTTCCAATTGAAATTCTCTAGTACTACATCTTCGTCGGTTGCTCTCCTTTGCGTACTTTTACTCACCGGGGGAATCCCCTGGGGGACCTTTTTAAACGAATCGGCTGTTATCTTTCGAATGTAACCTAGCGCTTCATATCCTTCGAATTTATTTCCTCCTTCATCTACCATATGTTGTTGCATTGTGACAGACTTCCTACCCAGCGCTTTTAGGTGGCTCCAAAATATCCTAGGCGCGGCCTTCTTCTTTTCGCGAATCTCTGTCATCCAGCGTTCACTTTCACCTTTAATTTTTGCCTCGACTAATTTCTGCACAATGGATTTTTGCTCTAAATATATTTCCCATATTTGGTTAACTTCGTCCTGTGGCCGCTTCTCCTTTTTTGCCTGTCTGTGCTCCCGTGATGCCTGACGTCGCATCTCGATCGCTTCCCGGATTTCTTTGTTCCACCAACTTTTTGGCTTTTTCTTTCCTTTCCAACAAATAGTTTTCTTCTCTATTTCCATTTCTTTCGTGATTACATGTAGCAGCTCACTATACTTCCAGTCTTTGCCTGGTAGTTCGTCTACTTTTTCCTCGACTCTTGCGGCTATATTTGTTATTTGTTTGTCATTTAGATACGAGCTGCCAAACTTTGATTCTATGTTCTTATTTTCAGTTTTATATCCCATTTGTAATATTATGCGTTTATGATCACTACCCAAGCTGTTAATGCCTTCTTCGTCTATTCTCATGTCTCTAAGTTTGTCATATATTCCTTCTGTCATGAGACAGTAATCAATGCTCGATTGCCTGTTTCCGACTTCCCACGTGATCTGCCCCTCACACTTAGGCCCCACGTTAACTATCTCAAGACTATGTTGCTCGCAGAGATCTAGCAATAACTTGCCATTGGTGTCTGAATATCCGTCAAGGTCATGAATGTGAGCGTTCATGTCCCCTAGAAGGATTATTTCGGCATCATGACCAAATTCTTTAATATCGGTGCTTATGCATTTCACTATCTCCAGATTCTTTTCTCTGCAGTTATTCCCCGTCCACAAGTAAGCTACACCTAGCCACGTTTTCTTTCCACCTACTGTGCCCGAAACCCATATGTGCTCTGAACACGTTTGTTTCACTCTCTCCCATTTTGTTCTGCTATGAATTAGCATTCCAACCCCCCCACCTCTCCTTTCTGATGTGATCCTGTTACATCCTTCCCAAACATAATTTTCAATATGTGGTGGCTCTTCCAAGTCTCTAAGGTGTGTTTCTGTAACCGCATAAACACCTATCTGTTCCTTGTTTAACTGTCTCTCAATCTCTAACCATTTTGCCTTTTTTCTGCCACCCTGCATGTTAATGTAACTAATTGCAACACGCGCCTTCTCCCTTCTTTTACCTTTTCTCTGTTTTTTCGCTATACTACCTGTCAAAGAGTCCCCCTGGTTGTTTTCCTCATTACAAGCTACCTTGGGCACCGAAGGGTCCGCGTGCCCCCCAAAAAAGCTACTGCGCGTCCTGCAAGACGCCAACCCACCTCATGGCCAAGCCTCCTATCGAAGTGTATTCCGTCTCTTCGAAAACCACCCCACCTGTGCACCTCTCTGTTTATTTCCACTACCTCGATGCCTTTCTCTCGACTAATTCGCCATATCTCTTTGTTTGCGACGACAACCGCTCTTTGCAAGCTGATATTTCGCACTGGTACTTCCGGTATTGTGCATACCACTATCTGCACCTGAGGGGAAATGGCGCGCATGTCATCGACCCCTTTCGCCAATGTGGTCGCTAGTTCGGCTGATTCTTTACTCAAGACGTCGTTTAGACCTCCCGCGATTATCACGAGGTTACGTCCATTAGACTTAGTTGCGAGTTCTGCGCTAGCTTGTCTCATCACTGATCCCAGCCTATGTACCGGGAACTTCCCTATTAACACTCGTTTGTCGCCTCTCACCCTTTCCTCGATTGCTTCTGCGCATGTAGCTAAATTCGAGTCCCCGGCGATTATCACGTGATCCGACTTTTCTGCTGGACTCTCCCGCACCTGGCCACTGCCCCCGTTACTAGCGCGTGCTACTGCTGTTGTTTTGTCCCCTCCCGTTCCCAAGACTACTTCGCGGAAAGTGGGTCCTGTGACCCTTGCACATGTCTTTTCCAAACCTGTTTCCCCCTTCGCGCCTACCACTGTCGGGGTCGATGCCCCATTGTTGCCGCTGTCGCTTGCTACCTTTGCTGGCATGGCTACCTTTGCTAATCCCTCCTCGGCTGACTTAAGCCTTTCCGCCATAGCCATCGTTTTTTTCCCGCTCTGTCGCTACCGCTTTCTCCAGCTCGGAGATTCTCACCATGAGCTCATTCTGGGCGGCCATCATTATTTCCATTTTCGCCTCTAACTCGCATTGCTTACACTTGGCGTCAGCTGTCTCTGTCGTCTCATCCTCACAAACCTCTATTTTCCGCCCCATTCCGCATCCTGAACACTTTACGGTCTTTTTGACCATGGCTATAGATCGTTCACACGGTGGATTAGATACACTTAAAGCCAAATGATATCACAAAACTCCGCAAGTACGTTACACGTCAAAGCACCTGTGCACCTTTCAGCCACGTGGTGGCCGAACAAACAAATATTTAAAAAAAAACACCCGAGGCGACTGTCACACCACTTTGTACCAACAGTACAAAGTTGTAAGCTCTATTAAGCTGCAATCTAGTGGATTAACTAAAAAAACAAGCTCGAATCATGCAAAAAAAAAACACTTATCTGACGCTGTCATTCCGGAGCCCACGAAAAACACGTCCGTCCTCTAGCAGCACCAAACACAAGTACAAAGTGACTACAGCGCCGCCGCTACGATCGCCCGTCGGAGCATCACCCGAATGCGGCGCGGCCGCTTCGTTCGTTCCACTGCTCCCTTCTAGTACACTGTAGCTCTACCGACTAAGCTATCGACGCACATGCGCGATGCATATATGTCTTATATACATGTATCTCACACAATCTCTCTCACACGGTGCTCTCTGTTGGCGGGGCTAGGCGGGGCGGGGCGATGCCGCCGTCTGTGAGCGGTCAAGTAAAGTACTGCGTCATGTGACTCTAACAAGTGCCGATAGGCAGCAATAGCGTCTCGATGAAATCGAGGAACGCTGGCCGCGCTAGCGTCGAGGAGTCGCCCGAGAAGCAGTTACGTTCTTTGCATTCCGCTTCGTGTTATAGCGTATAGACCAGAACACAGCGAATTCCATGCGCATCGCCATATTTGCATCGCGCGTCGCGCCATCTATCGCACACGCGACGAAACAACATGCGCGGGCTGCCACGCCAGCAGACGCTACACAGCGCAAACGTGAAACTCAGCCCGTCGGAGAGCGTGTTTCGCGTCTTTTTTTAGCCTGAAAATTTTCGCTGATTTTATTGGAACATCACGAACATCTTGCTCATGCAAGTCCACAATGTATACAGTACGTGCTGAGTGGGCTGCGGAAGCAACCTCGTCAGATACGTGCGCTGTTACATTGGTAAAAGAAGACGTTCTCGCACTAGTACGCGTGAATCGTAATTGCAGCGCAGCTCGCGAAAGAGTGAAACGATGTTTTGTGGCCCCATATTACAAGTTGTGCACAAAGGTTTGTGAAAGCTCATCATTTCAGCATGCATCGCGTAATAATTAGAGTACGCTTTACGAGTAGTTTCGCGGAACGTAATTTTTGTTTCACGAGCGCTCTTACAATAATGCGTCTTGCTCACAAAAGCGTGCTATCAGAGAGTATAACCTGAAGTATCGTTCAGCGATCCCTATTGGAAGCTACCTGCGCGATTTTATTCTTCTAACGATGGTGCGTTACAAGCGAAACTGTGCTACTCATATAGTTAAGCCGGTTAGCTACGCCTGCGACGTGAAGGACACTGGCGCGAGTACTGTTTACTTACGTGCCAATATATGTATTATGTGCAGCTGGGTGCCTTGTGTCCAAATAAATTTGGGGACATCAAACACTGAAATGAAAACACGAAATTCTGGCCAGCTGTTGAGGAGCACCGTGCCATTTATTACCTTTTGAAGACGAAATCTCGAAGGCGTAGATGCCACCAAAAGCACTAAAGCTTAATACTACGTCGAAAGTGGCAAAGCATGCTGATTGCTTGTGCTTGAAAGCACTACCTTGCACTAGATTTTCGTCAAAGGAAACGCTCAAAGGTATGAAGTGCACCCCCACACAAAGCCCGCGTCTGCCTTCAACCCAGCTGCGTGTCACGCAAATTACGTTCGCAAAATGAAATAGGTGGGCATCACACTGCAGAATACGCGCAGTTAGTGCACTTACTCGCGCATTTTCACTCGGCTCCTAGTTTTTTTAGCTTGAATTACAGTTATCCACTCGCGGCGAAGCTGAAAACACCGCACCGGCACTATTTCCGTGGCGCCTCGTAATCGTCGCAGACAACGCTAATATCCTCTTGTTGCGCTGCTTGTTTTGGCATCCAAAGACGACGCAATAGTGCCCAGATCAGCTCTTATACGCTGAAGCGTCGTGAACGGGTACTTTTTCGCACTTTAGGGCCTCAGAACTGCAGCTTGCCCTGTTTACTTGGTGCAGCCCGCGCGCGCCTTGGCAGCCCCGGTCAGCCCGGCGTCTGGATGCGAGAGTATCCGCTCGGCTCGCCAGCAGCCTGGGTGCGAGACAGGCGTGCTCTGGTGTATAGGGCTGACGCGCTGGAGTTTCGAGTACTGTGGCGGAGCCTGGTGGCGTGCGCCGAAGTTGCTTGGGTAGTCAAAAATGGACGCCGACCGGCGAGTTACGCAGTTCTCAGTTGCTTTAAGCGTTTTACTTAATTTTGCGCCTAGTTTTCAGGCTCAAAAAGTGCTTAAAACGTACGCAGGAACTTGTCCGCTATGCCTGTAGAGTCTGACATGTTTGACGAGCGATCCCTGCTTCAACAAACCGTGCCGAAAGCAGGTGGTCTGGGCGACGGCCCTGAGCAGCGCGCGGTCCCGAAGCGCGGTCGCCGCCGTTATTGTTGCGTGGTTAATTGCCTCGAACATGGGGGTAAGGATCCTAATGTGCGGTTTTACTGGTTCCCCTGAAAGCCGTTCGAAGTGGAGCGACGGAACCGCTGGATACGTGCCGTCCGACGCGTGAAGTGAGTACGCGAGCAAAACGTGGTTTGCAACGTAACGTGCTGATTACTTTTCGTGCGCGCGTGCACGCATTTATATATGTATATATTCCCTGTGTGCAGTCCAGACGGCACGCCGTGGCTGCCGACGGCGATCACGAGGATATGCAGCCGGCATTTCGTGCGAAACGAGAAAAACGATGCCATGAGTCAGTCACCCTGCGTATGTGCCTACGATTTTTCCGGCAGCTTACAGCCGCTGCTTCCAGCGGCCGGCTGTAAACATTGCGCGCCGTCGCTTCTCGACCGCCACCGCACGCTGACAGAATTTGACGAATTCCCTAGAAGCAAATGTTGAAGATTACGACCGTGCATGGGGAAAAAGTGTGTTTGCGACTGAATGCGGCAGAAAACGGCACACGACGCGAATGCGCTCATTCGGGCCGCCGACGGCTAGCCTTCGTCACTGGAACTTTCTTGATTCCGTTTCGTCGTGTAATGCAAATCATGTCGGCTTTCTTAACAGCAATCTTTTCGTTTATGCACTGTCGTTAATCGCGCGAGCATGCCTCGTAAAACTTAACTCGAGTTCAACGTCGTATGAGATTCACTGCACTTGCGAGTTGCAGCGCGCCGAAATGGTTCCTTCAATCTCCTGCACGTCGTAAACATACTTGACGCTGACGAGCTTCATGCGTTTACGCAGATTGCTTGGCCTGAAGAATTCAGCCACGCCAGAAACTGGCCGAGATCCAAAGCGCAGCACAACCGACAGCGGCGGCTCCATTGCGCATCTGAGCTTAGTGCTGCATGCGGCCGCCAGTCTGACTACTCGAAACCAAAGAACTTGTCGTAGGGGGCGCTTTTTAGCGCCGTTTTCGCAGCGCCGCCTGGGCAGCCAGTCAGGCCTATGACAGCTCGTTGTAGCCGTAGCGCAGCTTCCACAAGCGCCAACGGTGTTTGTCCGCCGCTGACTGCTTTGAATGTAATAGCACCGAGTAATAAAACTGTTGCAATAAGGCCTTCAGAAAGCCAACGATGTCGACGGAATAAATTCGTGCCTTGGTGGAGCGAGACACAGGCCAGCGAGACGTGGAACGCATGTGCGCGTTCGCGGCTAAAGCTACGAACCTCTGCCTCCCATGTTGCTGAAGCGCAGTGTGGTAATGTATGCATCAGTACAGGCTTAGGCAGGCCCGAGGCGTGATGGCAGTTTGGCGTCCGAGCCATGGGGCGTCGCTACCGTCGAAACGATTGCAGCGAACCTGGTACGGGCGGGGAGTGAAGGCCTCAGTAAGCCTAATTAAAATAAAATAACGCGGCCACGGTAGTACACAGTAGTAAATAAAAACGTGCTTCTGCATTAAACTATAACCAGCCACGAGTATTACAAGGCAAAGTTTTAAAGAAGTTTTGTAAACATGACTGTGCGTGGCTCCGCTAGGTACCACCGCCATCACGCCTGCGCAGCGCACAAGCAGACGACGCGCAAGCACGAGAGCGCATAGAAACGCAAACTTTACCACCGCAGCGAGGAGCAGCGATGTCGCACCTTTATTGCGGCGTGAAGTGGTGCGATTCCTCGGGGAATGAAGGCGAACACTTCTTCAGAATCCCTGCTGACCACAGGTATTTATACGTTCACTATTATATATTTCCCAAGATGTTCGCAAAGTTTTGATTTGACTGTCGTTGACCGTTATGATTTGAAACTGCTGAATGAACAGCGAATTTTCTTGCTGCCATTCGTTGCTGCAGCTATCTGTTTGAGAAATGGTTACGATAATAAGTTAAAATTAGTGGGCGGGCTGCAGTTTGTGGCTCGACGCGGCGTCACCTCTCAAAAGCGGAGCAGTTCGCTAGTTATGGTTGCTCACGTTAGTATATATGTGCGTGCCTCAGTGCCTGACGTTACCTCTACTATCTCATGAAAGCTAACCAATTCGGATTACCGTGTCATGCAACCGTGTCTTCAGGGTGTTTTGTCACGTGTTACTTTAACTTATGCGTGCTAGTAACATTAACGGAGTGGGATAGTTGTTGTGCTCGCTGCAGCTGTTTTTTTAAGCGCTTTAATGCGTGCGTATACATCACGTCCGTGTAGTTTATGGGTGGTGCTCGCAGCCGACGAAAGTATCGCTCGCAAAGTTATTGCGGAGGCCCCAGTAGCGAACTCGGGACACTGCCCTCAGATTCGAATGTGTGCTGCGGTGTTGCACAAGTGAAAACCACCGCGTTCCTCATCTGTGTGTCTGTTACACACCGACCGCCTGCTCGGATTTTTGTCGCCGTAAATTGTCCGCATTCCTTCCCTTCGGCGTACCTTGCCGCGCTGCTCGACGGGGGACCTTGAACCAAGCGTGATACCCACCTGCCCCGTTTCGCTCTCGGGAAGCTCCCGGAAACAGTTTCGCTTATCTCTTCATTGCTCCCTCGTGATGCTTCCAACGGGCGAAGGCATGGCCAAGCTCGGTTTTGGATGTTCATGAAACAGGCCGCGCTTATCGCGCGGGGCCACTTTTTTTTTTCCTCTCTAATCTGGACCCATCCCCACCGCCACCCTTTCACTTTTCTGTATTTTTTTTCAATGCGCTGTTTGCGCTTAGCGTTTACACACCATAATTCCTTATAAGCTTACAATATCGTTTCGACTCGCAAAAGCAGTGGAAAAACAAGAACTCGATCGAGTTGTGTTTCATATATCAAGTTTTAATTCAGAGAATATTGTCGGGATATATGTAATTATCTGTAATTATAATTTAGTGGAGATTAAAAACAAGCACATTTATTAAGCTTAGTGCCATGCCTTTAAAAGCTTGCAAGTGTATTTACTCTACCAGCTGTTTTTTCACCGTAGGGTGACTAAGTTCGAGTACTTTAATTGCAGACAACCAGTTTACTGCAAGCGAGTTGCCGTCCCTGCTGCTGAGACTGCCCCCCTAGTGTGAAAGGTAGGTGTACCGAACAAGGATCTGTTTCACCTTTCTGCTTGGAATGAAAGGGTACAGAATATTTGGTTGGTGGTGCCACTGTAATACTGCACGAATAGCTTGCAAAAAGTACAAACAAAGAGTGGTACTATTTTGTATTCTACACCTGCACACTCGAGCAGATTGTTCTCCGAAATTAGAACAGTAGGTAGAAATGCCACAGCTGTTTTTCAATTACCAGTGCTATGAGAACAATTGCTGTACGTAAACCTTAAATGCAGGAAATGTACTCTAGGGGAAAAAATGTTAGCTTGCACTCATAGAGTAGCATTTTGCATGCTTTCCAGTAAGAATGTCTGAGTGCACTGTTTACTTGGTATGGATGAACTGATAGCATGCTGCACAAACGCAAAATGAAGAAACAGGGAGATAGAGCAGCGAAAATGGCTTTTGGCATCTCACAGTATAAATAGTTTGTACTCTGTCCTGTTTCCGTCCCTACTCCTCTAGTGTTTGTGGAGTTCGGTATGAGTTCACAACAAACCAACCTTCCTGCAAAAAACTTTGTTGCGTGGTATAGATATCTTTTCTTTTTCTACATCAATGCATAGACTCAGTGCTTTCTTTGTTGAGCTCATTCCATAGAGATGAAAACACTGAGTAGTTTTCCTCAGGCACATGTGGAAATTGCTCCATAAGTCTGTTGCTCAGTATTCACACGTGCAATGCAAAGTGAGGGTAATAAAATACCTGCTTGCCAGCCTTTTATAGCATATTTATTTCTTTTTCAACAGCCGCTTCGCCAAGCACACCCACAAGAAGGCCCACACCACCGTCACAGGTTTCACCAAGTGATGGTAAGTGCAAAAAGTGAGAGAGAGAATTATTGCAAAGTACACATCCTGCATCTGCATAAGGAAGTATGGACCAGTAGTCCTTGATGTTTTCCTAGTAGATATGGACACCTAAGCCTGTGTAATATTGTCACAACCTATAATGTTGACAAAACCATACATATAGTTCAGGGCCTGCAACCCGTGATTTAGTTCACGCAATTATTTATATTTCAAATATAAGGTGGGTGCAGTTGGACCTACATAGTTCACACTGAAAATTGTGCTGTCCGATTTGTTGTGATGAGTGTAGCTCTGCGAGATAGGCCAGCGGAATATGATGCACAATGAAGGTGTGCATTCATGTAAATGTGGCTTATGCAGCCCAGATAGCTATTTATGAGATGAATAATTCAAAATCCTCCACTTTGTAAATGTCATTGCCTCTGTTCAGCATTTCATGAAATGTTCATTTTTGCAATGCTTTGTGATATTTCCTTAATCATGGATGATTCTTTGAAGATAAAATGCTTGGAATGTATAAATCAATTATGATTCCTGTCTCAGTCGCAGAATACACATTGCTTCCAATGAAAAATGGCATGGCAGCACATAGTGGTCCGTATATTAGTAGCCCTGTGATTGCGCCCTGATAGCTTAATCGTGATTTTTTTTTCTCTACAAGACTGATGAAAGCCTATGCCTTCGCATTCTTCCATGTCTTTTTTTTTTCAGCTGAGCCTAGTCCGAGCGGCCTCCAATTTTCCAAGGGGGGCAGCAGCGCGGAGCAGATGCAAGAAACGCCAAAAAAGTGGGCGAAGAAAACGCAGCTCTGTGCACACCCTTCGCACCAAAAAGAGCTGCTAACACTTCACTCACGAAGTGAAAGGTACCGCAGGCAGTCGGTCAGATGAAAAAAAGGGACGAGGCGAGGCGAGTAACGCAGCAGGAGGTTTTAAACAAGCTTGAACCGGATTTGTCAAAGGACCTTTTTTGAACTGCTTAAAGCACGAATCAGGCTTGGTACATTCCCCCCCCCCCCCCAAAAAAAAACAAACATTGGTCCAAATGGATGAAACAATTCACTCTCAATTCACGCTTCCTCAGAGAAATGCTTCACTTGCCACATGTGCGGACACTCAGGTGCTGGCTGGCAGACATCCCAATGACACCTGGTATCATTCCAGGTGCCATGGATGCAATAGAATCAATCATTAAAGCTTGGCCTCTGCAAGACAAAGCATGCTGTCTTTTATTCGATTAAATAGCCTTGAAAAGACATTTGATGTACGATCAATCAAAAGATATAGTGATTGGCTACACATATGATGGAAACACAAGGACTTCTCGTGTGGCAAATGCAGCCATTCTAATGGCTGTGTCTGGCATATCGAGAATTTGGATGCAGCCAGTAGCCTTTGCAGTGTCCCCGCAATGCAACGTCAGCTCTTGCAATGCACAAGCTGCTATAGATGTAATTATGCAGCTTGAAAAAAAAAGGTCTTTTGGTAAAAGTGGTCATCTATGATCAAGGATCAAACAATGTCAGCCTGTCAAGAATGCTGATCCATTCTCTTCATGAACCATGTTTTACTGTCAACAACTGCAAACTATACTTCATGTTTGACATCCCACACCTGATAAATGCACGCGGAATAATTTGAGAAAACACAAGCTCACGATTGGCTCCGAGGTTGTTGACTGGGCGTACATTGAAACCTTTTACAAAAATACTCGCAAACCACGCCTCTAACACACCAACTGAACATCTAAAAAGAAGATTGCTAAGGAAGCTCAAAGAGCAACATATCTACAAGATGCCCTTTGCTGACACACGGCCGCTGGATAAAAAGTGCGCTTTTTCATCCAGCGGCCGTGGCTGACATAAGAGTGAAGTATGCCACACAAGTATTCAGTGAATCTGTCTCTGTGGCACTCCCCACTCTCATTGCCATTCAAGAGCTTCCTCTTGATGCTAAATTTACAGCTCTGTTCACAGAAAGAATGGATAAGATTTTTGACAGCCAGAACAGTTCGACCCCAAAAAATCAGGATGATAAGTTGCGGTATGCAATGATTGATGGGTCGGAACACCGTGCTTCCCTTGAGTCATGCATCAGTTGGATTGCCCAATGGCACTTTGGTAGTCCTCGGGACAGGCAGCCGCGCACTGTTAAAGGTTGGCAGATTAGAATCAAAGCCTTGTTGTTGCTGTGGACTGGTTTAAAAGAGGACTTTGATTTCACTCATCTTTTCACACGTTGATTGCAGCAAGATCCCCTAGAAAACTTTTTTGGAATCATTTGTCAAAAACATGGCTGCAATGAGACACCAAATGTGTACCAATTCGTGGCGGCTCTAAAACATATTTGGATTGGCAAGCTCTTCAAGCTTTCTCAAGGAAACTGTGAGGTGACAACAATTGCTTTCCTCAACAACTTGGAGAGTGCATCTGCATTGTTGTCAACTATAGCAGCACACCAACCACAAGCCACAGCACGCAGCAGGCCTCTGATTCATCTGATCTGCAGGCATCTTTCACAAGATGCGACCGACATGGTGTATGAAAATGTTGTGTACCATGTCGCTGGTACTCTTGTGAACAGCTTTCTTGAACTGAGGACTAGTGAGTGCATATGTGAGAGAACACTCCTTGAAGTGGATGGAGGCTCTCTCCATGGACGACACCAATTCTTTGCACTACTCAAGGAAAGTGGTGTACCCGAGAAACTCCTCGGTTCCATTGCAGTAACCTCTGAATCATGTCTGAATTACATAAAGGAATTAGATTCGGCCTTCAGACATGAAATCAACTATTGTGCACATTTTTCCAATGTGTGCAAAATCTGGTGGAAAGGATGCCAATCCGGCAAGCTATTTTCTGTTCAGTTGGCTGCACTGAGAAATTTCTTAATATTCTGCCGCACAAGGCTACATTGGCACATTACATTTGTAAACAAAAACACACGAGAAACAAGTCAAGGCACAGTGCTTCTGCCAGCAATAACGTAAAGTAGCAGGCTAAATTTATCCTGTGCCTTTCTAGAACATGATTATGTAAATTGGATTTCTAGTGCAGCCTTCTGCACCCATTTTCTATCCATTTTTTAGATGTGTTGCACTATTTCTTTTTTATGTGTATATGTACGTATTTTTATGTATATATGTATATTTTATGTAGGTATATATTTATATATGTGTATTTATAATTCTGCTGTGGTTGTATGTAATGCATTGACTACTTTTGCTCCTGCTGCGTTACTTTTGTATTATACAAGTTTAACCGACTAACTTTTTTTTTTGAAGCCTTGTGTGCCCCTATCAGCATGAGTATTACAACCAGAGGTTCTGGATTGCTTTAGTATTGGGAAATGCCAACACTTCCCAAAATGCACTGGAAAACCCTGCTCGTTCTGCTATCTTTCTGTTTGTTTGACATGGTTTGGAAGGCAATCAAACATCCAGCCTCCCAAAAAATGCCAAAATTTATATAATACTGACGACTCGTTTTACACTGAAGCAGTCTTTACAAACAGTAACAGTGTGATTAATTCACAATGAACGTTGCAAAAATAGGTTGATTAATAAAAAATGTGGAGGTTTTATGTCCAAAAACCATGATACGAATATGAGGCATGCAGTAGTGGAGCACTTCAGATATTTTGAGCACCTGGCGTTTTTTTAACGTGCACCTAAATCTAGGCAGATGGGCCTCGAGCATGTTGCATCCATTGATATGCAGCCGGGATTCAATCCCACTACGTTCGGGCCAGCAGTTGAGCACCGTAACCACTAGACCACTGCGACGGGCCACGAAGGTTGAAGCATGCATGAATTCAGGTGCTCACCAAGTCCAAAAGATTTTCAGCACCCAGGGGCTCTGTCACTTTTCAATTACAAACCTCTGGTCATGACTGTTGTGCCACTGCAAAGAACTGATGGTGTCAGCTATTCACAGGCATAAAAGATACATTGATGAAGTGCTCAGCTCTGTGAGGATTCCAGAGGGGTTTGTGCAGAAGCTGCGACTCGGTTGACATGCATGTTAGTTTGAAATAGAAGCATGCATCCATACTCACTGAAACTATTCACAACGTACTGTTTGTGTAGAGCAACTGTGTTTCTTGTTTAACTAAACTCTGCAAGCTCCGACATTCCACTTCCTGAACCAATGAATGACAAGTGATGCAGTTCTAGTCAGTGACACATTATGATGAAACTGTGCAGCGTTCCCCATCTGCAATTTAAGTACTGCTCAGAAAATCTTCTGACATTGTGATGGATCCAACATGATACATGGTAGAAAAATAATAGGGAAGCTGCGTTCAACTTTGCACTTTACTCTACTTATTTCTTTGATAAGATGCTTATCTTCGTGTATATTTCATGTTACCTTGAGTATTTCGCACAACTTCGAACTTGACTAATGACCTGTGATCATTCCTGTTATGCACCAGTCACAACCACAATGTTTCCACAAATTTCAAAGGTCACCTCTGCAACTGAGTCTAGACCACTCTTTGTTGCGTTCTTCTCCCTTTATTACTTGAAAATTAAAGCATGCTGTGTCCTGTTCACATCACGTGAGCTTGCCTACAACACATTTACCTGGAGGAAAACATGATCAGGGATAGCTGAGCCAAATGGTAGATTTGTCTCACTGCTTTTACAAAATAATATGCTGTAGCACTGCAGCATATTATGACATTGATCTACTTATGCTCCATGGGTTCGTCTACATGAGCCAAAGGCTATGACTGTTAGGTGCACTTTCTGTGTACATATATGCAAAAGTATGTGTGTGTGTGTATGTGCAAAAGGGAGTGACACAACGCAGGGCAATAAAAAAAAAGTACAGGAAAGGGTGTTTTTCCTATACCCCTTGTTTTCTTCGGCTTGCGTTGCGTCATTATCTTTTGCACAGTATGCACCAACCATTCGAACAACTTGTTTTGTTATAATATATTTCAATGCGCGGGATTGTTTCGCTTCATGCTGCTAGTCATAATCTGTACAACTCGTATGTGTACACTTATTTACGCTGATGTAGCACTTTATATGCTTACCCTGCTTTTGTGATTGTATTATGCTGTATTATGCGTTTTCGTATCCTATTTATATTGTACGCGTGCTCGATGTACGCATTCCTGTATTCAGGTTTTACCACAGCAGTATTTCGAATCTTTTTCGTTTTCTTTTGTTATTGTTACCGATATTATAGCCCAAATATTGCCTAAACGTGCAGCAATTTACGTTTCCTTCAATAAAATGTCATGTGAAGAAAGTTATATGCGCTTTTTGCTTCTCGAGCGAGCGCCGAAAGCGGCTGCTATGCAGCTGCGACGGCGCCGCTCGCCACCATTCGCCATGCTACCACAGAGGCTACAACGAAGCAGAAAAACAACTACACACATTACGTACGTACATCGGCAATAAAGAGAGAAGACAGTGCAGTAGCAATTAGTGCGCAAACGCTCGAACCGACGTCGCGGCCGCGGGGCCGGCGGCACCACGAGCGAGGAAGCGACCGCAAACGGGCGCGGCCATATTGGATTTTTTCCTTTCGGATTGGCTCGCCTCCAGCAGAAATCCAAAATCCAGTCAATTACCGCCCATCCCAGGAACCGCCACCGTCGCCGGAAGCGGAAAAACGTCCCCATTGGCCCTATGGGTATGTCACTCCACTGGCTTAGGTATACCCTATCACTCGGGAGCGCATACCGTGCCGTTTCTCTCCTTAAAGGGGCCATGACACGGTCGCCCAACAATTTGTGATTTTCGGCGAAAACCAGAAGCAAGTGGTCTATTATGCCTATACGGATTTCAAAAGTGGGCCGTAAAAGAATATTTCAGTGCAAAACAAGGCCTAGAAGTCGCCGGCTGCAAAGCCCGCCCACCGCCGGCGACCGCCATTTTGCTATGGTGCGTGTGACGTCACGTGCAGCGCGGAACGGAGCCGTCGTCTTCTATCAAAGTTTCAGCCGCTGCAAATCGTTCAATTTCAGTGCCAAGCTGAAGAAAGCTAAAATATCTTGATATCACGTGCAGCTGACCATGGAACAACATCGTTCGCCGCAATGCAGACGCTTTCACAGCTAGCTGCTTGTTACGTCTCGGATCGCGAGTGCACCAGTGTTGCCTGACTCTCGGGCCGCTCCCGTGTTTATAAAAATATTCGATTATAAATTAAGTGCTCGACCAAATGCGCTAAAATTTCGCCAGCTTATTTGTGAATGCACAAAGATTAATTCACATAACACATATTATGATGGAAAATTGGGTGTCATGAAGTGCATATCGAGTACCAGTGTTTATTATGAGCTTCTTAATGTCATCCTTGCGCGGCATTCACGATACACTGTGTCCAGGTATATGTTAACAACTCCAGCTACCACAACGGTTAAATCATGATCATGGGCGTTAGTCGTCGCGATGGAGACGTGCCACTAGGCGTAAACGTGGGCGTTTCCGCGTCAAACGATGCTACAGCTGCCAAACACCAATAGACACTCTAAAATCTCTCATATGTCACTAAACAATAAGCACTGCTTCTGTGAAGAAGCGTTTCACTTTCGAGTTATACCGATTCCTATGACGGAGGGATCAGCCATATTTTTTTAGGTTCTTTCCAGCTTATTAAGTGCTTTGTATTGTTTCCTTGTTTGACGTTGTTAAAAAAGGCGTTGTTTTCTATTTTTATTGACTGAATGTCAAGCAAATTTTTAAAATTTTTATATTGTACTTCAGAGTATGCTTTGGTTTTTGCAGTAGCTTGCTCCCCTAATGTACAGGCCTTGCAGAGAGTCTTCCTACGCTAGGAAAATGTAATTGATAGCTTGTGTTTTGTGAGGTATTTTTACAATAAAAGCTTTTCTATCTTTCGCTTTCAATGGTATCAACCTTGCTTTGTTTACTGTAAATTAGTGGCTCAACAGTTTGATGTTCTCAAACATGTGCATTGAAATAAGCAATTATAGTGAAGTGTGGACGCAATGGGCGTTAGTGTTGCCTCAGCTTGACATGTTTTTGGGTATTTTGCCCCGTGTTACGTTTTTGATGTTCTGAATAATTCTAAAGCGCAACAGAGCTCTGCTTGTGAACACGTGTTTATTTTCTTTAGATTAGCTCAACATGGTTTCGTTTCAGGTGTCCCCTGTGCAGTCTTCATGAAGAAAGTCGTTGCGTCACGTGGTGCAGACGTAGTCAGTCTAATCAGTCAAAGTAACGCACGTTGTGATTTGCGAAGCTGCAACCAGCGCGAAGTTTGGAGGTACCCGAGTGCCCTTGCGACGCTGCACAATGTGAAGTGCGACACACTTTCGCTCGTTAAATGTCCACGTAACATAAAGTTGTCAAACTTACTCCTAGAAATTGGACAAAACGTGGTTACAAACTCAGAGTTAAGGCTATAGGTTAAGTCCTAGTGATCACAGGGTATTCACGCGGCACACGGACGTTACCTTGCGAAAGCTTCGTCACTCCCGATTTCAAGTGTTGTCGAAGCTCTGTGAGGTAGGATGCGGCGGAGTGAAGTTAGCTTCTATAAACTGCAAACACAGGAATGTAGAGCTTTCCTTTTTTGCAATGCGGCCGTGTCCCGCGGCGTAGACGGCCTGATTGTAGATAGCGCGATCGGCGCTGGCTCAACTATCACTGCGAGACTTCAGTTTGCGAGATTTTAAGGCTTGTGTCACAGGTGTAAGTAAATATCCCGTGCCTGAATAAATACTCTCGTGCTCCACCGCATGAGATCAGGAACCTCGCTGGAACAACATACACAGCTAATATTGCTGCGTCGGCACGACTGGATCCATCGTAGCCTGGATATTAAAAAAGAAAGTACGCGAAAGCAAGTTTTTACACGCGTATGCAGCAACCACATTGTATGTCAGGTGAAGTATGAGTGGTAGTTGAATTATTGCGGTTTGGTGCAAAATAAACCACTGACTTGAACCGGCACAGCATTGAACCGGCACAGCATGCCCCCGCGTTGACCGCCGTGACCCTAGCGGCAGCCTGTGCCCCTGTATGAAACTGTGGGCGGAGTTTCGTGATCAGAAAAGCATTGAAGGAGTCTGGCCTTGCCAAGTTTAAAGATCAGCAAACGCTTCCGTCTAGACTACCGAACGACACTGACGGCCGCAGAGATTGTGGCCATCCGCGAGGTAATTCGTTATATATCGATGCCTCGCAACTGGACTATATTTTGTGACTGCAAAAACTAATAGATCCTGCGCTTAAACAAGGGCCACGTTATCTTCTTGCCCAAGAAGCGGCCGCGTCACGCTATCCTGCCCTGAAAAGTGGCCATCGTATGAGGAATCAGTAGATTCCAGGGCACTGTGGCCCATGCCGATGCGGAGGCAAATATGGCCCATGTGTTAACGCCACACTATTGTCCATTCCATTTTCCCGACCGGACACTAACGCCGTTGTGTGTACGCTCTTCCGCGACACAACTGCAGCATATCGCTCTTTACCAAGTCATCGTCACCGCCGTCTTCACGAACTCGACCCGGAGATGCACGTTAGAATAGCGCCAACAATGAAAAGGTGTAGTGCAAGCTTACTGCACAGATTACTACTAGGTATGACGTTCACTCTTCGCTACCTACACCTTATCGGCCATGCAGACAGCCCGATTGCGAGGTGTGGCACTCCTGAGACCACTGATCACCTCTTGTGTGCGTCTGCCCGCAACATACCATGCAAAGAATGTCGATGGTCACCTTCTTGTTGAAATCTATGAAGCAACAAGTATCAGAAAAAAATGGCTGATTCCTGCGTCATAGGAATCGGTATAACACGAAAGGGAAACGTGTCTTCACAGAAGTAGTTGAGTGCTTATTGTGTAGTGACATATGAGAGCTTGTACAATGCCTGTTGCGGTTTCGCAGCTATAGCACCTTTGGCGTGGATGCACCCACGTTGACGCCTAGTGGCATGTCTCCATCGCCACGACTAACGCCCATGATCCTGATTTAACCGTTGTGGTACTGAAGTTGTTAACATGTACCTTGACACAGCGTGTCGTGAATCCCGCGCAAAGATGACGTCAACAAGCACATAAGAAACACTGGCACTGGATATGCACTTCTTCAAAGCGTCGTCAATTGAGGAGAGAAACGGCAAGGTATGCGCTCCCGAGGGTAACCTACGCATGAGCTCACGCATACACACTGCGCTTCAGCAACACGGGAGGCAGAGGTTCGTAGCTTGAGCCGCGAACGCGCGAAGGCGTCGCGCTGGCATCTGTGTCGCTCCACCAAGGCATCCAAAGAAACGGCACGAAGTGGAAGGTGGAAGCTTGCGATGAAAAAATCCGTACACAGGGGGTGGGTGCTCGAGCCGACGGTTGGATAAGTACGGAAGAAGACAAGACCACTGTTTCCACCCCCTGTTTAAGGATTGTTTCATCCACCAAGGCATCGCATGCGCTCGTCGGCATCATTGCCTTTCTACGGCGCTTATTGCAGCAGTGTTATTAGTCGGTGCTATCGCACTCGAAGCAGTCGGTGGCGGAGAAATATCGTTGGTGCATCTGGAAGATGCACAACTCCCACAACGAGCCGTCACACGCTAACACGAAGCGAAAGGCAAAGAACGTAACTGCGTCCAGGGCGACTTTCGCGATGGCGGCCAGTGTTCCTCGCTGGCATTGAGACGCTTTAATTGCGTCGTCACCGAATTGCTTCCTATCGGCGCTCAGTAGTGCCATGACGCCGTACTTCACTCACCGCTCACAGACGGCGGCACCACCCCGCCCCGCCTAGCCCCGCCAACAGAGAGCACCGTGTGAAAGAGATTGTGTGAGATACATGTATACAGTGGCACATCTCATATATGTATATGCATATATGTATATAAGATGCATATATGTATATAGCTTAGTCGGTAGAGCGACGGGAGCTTATCTTTGCGGACCGAGACGTCGTGGGTTCGATTCCCAGGCACGGAACTTTTTCTTCTAGTTCTTTTTTTCTTTCTTATCCATACTGTGCATTTTATCAACGTCATGCCCGTGATGGAAGTACGTCACTGAGGTCTTGGTGGACTCCGGCATGAAACACTTTCGGGTTAAAAGTTCTGTTGTGACCTCCGCCTCGTCATCAGCGCAATATTCTAATAGCGCTGAACAAGTTTTTGCGCGAGACAGTTGTCTCACTAGACAGTCTCTTGTCTAGTTAGACAAGAGACTGTAAATAGTTTTTGGAAATCGAGGTTTTGCATCATCGCCACCTTCCTCCTCATCATCATCAACACCTTCTCTCTCCTCTCTTTCCCACCCCTTTCTTAACGCTGAGTAGCAAGTCAGAAAATTGATTCAGGTCAAGCTCTCGGCTTTTCTGTCTCAATTAACCCATCTCCGTCTCTTACTTTAAGAACTTAAACACAGCTGATATCGATTTCATTTAGTTTGGGCATGGTACAGTGGGCGCTGTGAAATTAAAAGAAATTTAACGTTCCCCTGTTGCAACAAAGAATTGCTCTAGTGGCCAATGGAGCTCGTGTGAACGTATACGTCGACCCCGCTTAGTCAAATTTTTTTACTGTAGAACTTGCTTTGCCGCAGAGTGCTTCTTTAAGAGGCAAAGCCCGCTTTCAAAAGCGGTGAATATTTCATATAATCTGGAATGTTTATGTGGGCTGGTATAACGTAAAGATTATTTTAGTCCGATTCTACTCCTTTCTTATCATCCACCTTTCAGGGCTACCTGATCTCGCTGAAAACGCGGCCTGAGCGGCGGTCTGACTACTCCGCAAGCAAAAAGAATCATTACATTGGTAGAGGATAGTTACGTTGTCATGGTTTTTTTATTTTCACTACAAGCTTTAGGAGGCCACAACTGCACTGTGAAAGACTTGGAACAAAATAACTGAATTGAAATTGAATTTGTTCTGCTTGAACCAGTCATGCGAAGATGGAGTAGCCACAAAGAACCTCAGATTAGCAGCTGGACGGGACGTGGCTGCCCCTTGACATGACTACAAACGTTTGCAGACGCTGTTTGCACACGTGACTGCTTTTCATAAAGTTAATTCACTAGAAAACATGGGCTCGTTACAAAGTGCAAAGGAACGCAGCAGGATAAATACATACAGCATATCTTATATAAATAGTACCTAATCCTCCTAGAAATAATTTCTTGTTACTTTACTGCACAACTTTGACACATCTAAAGATTTATTTTAAAAATGAATGAGCAGAGCTAGGATTGAATGTTTAGCACACATGGTATGAGGAGTAGATAAGCCAAGTACACCAGCAGGTGTCGACCCTTTCACTTACTGACACGGATATTATCCAAGACCTTTAGGGCCATAGAAGACTTGGCAGGTAGATAATTTCCTACAGCGACATTTACGCCAACTGCCCCTGCATTCCTTCTGCGGAGCTCAACAGAAGTTCTGCAGACTTTACAGGAAGGGACTTCTCTGGATGTGCAAGGCTTGCGTTACTACACGAAGGTCCGCTACTAGGGATAAGATTGTAGACTTTGGTGAGTTCACCTTTGTCACTGGAGTGAATTCTGGACAGTTCCTAGAAGTGTCAGATCTTTACCTTCAGTGCACTGCGATTAGTTTCGAAGGTCAGCATTATGTACAGCGCAAGGGTTATTGGGTCTTCGCTCGCTCCCATTCTGTCGGATTTGTATCTCCGTTTCTTTGATAAACGTGTAAACAGCGTTCTCGTTCAGTCGCACCCCGTTACGGTTCTCAGGTGTGTGGACGATTACCTGGTGATTGTTAATGAAGTTGCAGGTTCAGGACACACAGAAGAAGCAGTAATTGATACCTTTAGAAGCACTTGGGAGGCTCTAAATTTCACGTGCGAGCGGCCTAGTGATGAATGCATTCACTTCCTAGATTTGAAGCTCACTTCGATGAACACGCATGTATGCTGGGGTACTGGCCACGGGCGGCGAAACGGCTGATTTCGTATGACAGTGCCCATTCTAAGTTGGCCAAGGGGGGAGTCGCTATGACCTGTTTAAAGGAAGCACTAAGTAAGTCCTGCGCACGGAAAATAGAAAGTAGCTTTTTAAATCAGGTAACCAGGCTGACCCCGGCATTTTTAGTTTCCAGCGTCGGTGACAAGCTTCTTCGAAAGCTCCAACAGGAAAGCCAGGCGGGCAGCAAAGAAAAACTAGCTGATAGAATGAGGGTGCATGTTATCCCCATAGGGTTTCGCACAATCTTAAGAAAGTTGCGCAAAGACATAACGTTAATGTTGTTTTCAGTGCCCCGTGTAAATTGTCGAAGGTTTGCATAAGGTTAAACAAAGTAAAAATGGATCCCTGTGCCAAGAAACACGCAGTACAGTACACTCCGTGCAAAAAAGATGTCTTTCAACTTCCCCTCAGTTGCAACAAGGTGTATACATGACAAACTGCTACAACGACAGAGCGCAAAAGCACAGTTGAGAATGCATACGGCAGGGCACTGCAAGCGTTGAAACTGCCGTCGAATCCTTAATCAGACCGAATTTTTGGCACGATCCGGGGAGAGATTACAGTAGGAGATCCTCGAAGACATTGCGCGCTCAGGAGACACGGCTGCGAGTCAGTGGCTCTTGAAGAGACTGCCTTTATGTCGCGACAGAGCCTTGGTGCGCCATGACAGTGAAGGTATTCATGCTTCTTCAAATAAAATTCATTCGACAGTTTGCGCCTGGCTGTTGTGTTTGCTTCCAGTCCTCGTGTTTTTTGCGCAGCGTTTTTTCATTCAGTATCCAAGTTATTACCATGCAACCTACAACGTTTCACGTGGCGTGGCGTCTATACATATTTTTTATTGGAGCGCGGATAGCTTTTTTTATTTATTTAAAATAACAAGCTGATTGAGTTATTTAATGCCCTAACTTTCCGCTGGACTATGTTGATAAAATTTCGTATTTCTTTCAAAAATTATTTATTCATTTAATTAATCAGCAATACATTAGTACGTTAAGACCCAAGGCAGTAAATTGAGAAGGGCATTGCGGTAAGCACGCATAAATTTTGCAGGATGCCTACTTATCACAAGCACTGTTGAATCATTTGGAATTGGGTGCAATAAACGCGGGACTACTGCGTTCGGATCTCCTGTGCAACGTCTCCCACAAGCGTCGTGAAGCGTCAGGCAGCCAAGGCAAGTACGGGGCACATTATTTGTAGTAATTACGATATAAGCATGAACGAATTAATGTGGCAACTTGCCGCCGCCAGGGACCGAACCTGCAACCTTCGAACAACGCGTCCGATGCTCCACCGCTTCGGCTACGGCGGCAAGTTGTCTTTTCGTCCACTTTAATTTCTTCGCATTTATATCATAATTACTGCAAATAACGTCCCTTATACTTTCCTTGGCTTGGCTGTCTGTTGGTTCTCATTAAGGTTGCGTCTAACAAAGAAGAAAAAACGAGCCCTTAAATTCGCCTTCGTTTGTGAAATGACCTTGCACATATATATATATATATATATATATATATATATATATATATATATATATATATATATATATATATATATATATATATATATATATATGCGCCTTCATAAAAAACAACTCTTTATTCTATCGACGTTTCGACGGGAGCCCCGTCTTCTTCAAGAAGAAGGGGCTCCCGTCTCGACGCGCGTCAGCCGGTTGGCGCGCGTGACGGTGCACGTTGTAGCGAGCGCGCGGGCCAAGAAACCTGTTGGGGTCGAACTTCGTACGTTCGCCGAATACCTTCATATTGTTACCCGCCCCGCGGCCGGCGTGCCCGCGCCAACACGGAAGCGGTGGTACCGGATGGTGGAACGACGACTGTCTGCTGGTCACAAAGGACGCGAAGACCCACGTCTCCCGAAGGGGTCAATTATGGTGCCTTACAGGAGACCGTGGCCTAGCCGGGCTACAGGGACGGAAGGCACACTTGCGCCTTCGCTGTGACAGCCAAAGGCGGCGGCAATGATGCACGGCCAATTGTATTGATGGCCCGTCAGCCCAGCATGGCAAGTACGTACCCGGAGGTGCTTTCCTACGACCCGTCAACGCATGAGGCCGAACATTCCGGAAACCGGGTTGAAAGGGAGCTGAGCGGCGGCGGCGAATCGACGAGTGGGCGAGAGGCGGTGGTTCCTGCGAGGAGGTGGCGAGGAGGAATCCGGGCCTGGTGTTCTCAGCGGCAGCCGACTGGGAGACAAGGAGAGAGTTACTCCTACTTTCCGATTGGACTGTAAGAGTGTTTGAATGGGGAGACAGGGAATAAAAGCAGGGGTGCAGTGACAGGGAGGGAGAGAAGAGAAACGAATAAACGTCTCTATCCAGTTGATGTCCGAGCGGTCGTTTCCTCAAGGTGCCAGCAGATGAAAAGTTCTCGTCTTCAGCTTCCTTGGCGGCAGCAGCAAATGTCGCGCAACCAGCGGAGGCGAGTGGAACAAACAAGAAGAACTTAACTACGTAAACCAGTTAACTTATCGGCCTACCACTGCAGCGGAGCCGGCGAGTCGCGGGCGCAGCTGATATTGTCACGTGCTCGTGACGTTGACGAAGGCAGCAGTCAGCACGTCAGAGATGAAACTGTTTATTTGGCCGAACTTGTGGCCGGGAAATTGAAAAGCAATACACTGACAGCGGCGAAGAGAGCGTCGACCGTCGATCAACTGACAAGCGGTCAAGCGTGTCGGCTTTTATACAGGCGCTATCGAACTTTCCAGCGATATCGCTGGTGGCGGCGTTATCTCTCGACAAAGCTGGAACATTCGCGTGCGGCGCGCAATCTGAACAAAACGATCTACAATGGTCGGGAAGCTTCGCGAACAATGTGGCGCGGTTTGCGCTGCGCGTTGCTGACAGTCTTGGTAGGTGTAGCTTCAACTCATGAAACATAAGACGCGCGGCAATATCGTTCGCTCAAACCACGGCTGAGAGCAGCATGTTCGCTGCGCGCGAATGCGCTAGTCACGTTGTTCGTTTTGTATTTCGCGGGCTTTTTTTTTTTTGCAGCTTGGAAAAAGTGGCATACCTGAGACTTTCTTTATCGCAAATAATGCAATGGGGGTTTCAGAAGACGCTCTCGAACTTTGCAGGTCGCATTTCTTGCTTAACGTCAATATTTAGCAATTTAGTTAAATAATCCTATAACAATCTGAACAAAACGATCTACAATGGTCGGGAAGCTTCGCGAACAATGTGGCGCGGTTTGCGCTGCGCGTTGCTGACAGTCTTGGTGGGTGTAGCTTCAACTCATGAAACATAAGACGCGCGGCAATGCCCCCCTCTTTTTAAGCATCGTCCCGATGCTTAAAAAGAGAACATGAATACATGCAATACTAAAGAAAACTAACAAAGAAAGCAAACATTAGAGTCCTCAGGTGCGCTAACGAGCATAGTACGGTTTAAGGCGCACCACATGCACGACCTCGGGTCGAGCTCGGCGCCTCTGAGAGTTCGTGATGCCGTCGGGGACAACCTCGTAGTCGAGTGCGCCGAGACGTCGAAGTACCCTGTACGGTCCGAAGTATCGTCGCAGAAGCTTCTCGCTCAGTCCGCTTTGCCGTATTGGTGTCCAGACCCAGACACGGTCGCCGGGCTGGTACTCCACGAAGCGTCGTGGAAGATTGTAGCGACGGCTGTCGGTGTTCTGCTGGGTCTTGATGCGCAGGCGGGCGAGCTGTCGAGCTTCTTCAGCACGTTGTAAGTAAGCAGCGGCGTCGAGATTTTCTTCGTCGGTGACGTTCGGTAGCATGGCGTCGAGCGTCGTTGCCGGGCTCCGTCCGTAGACCAACTTGTATGGCGTCATCTGCGTCGTTTCTTGTACGGCCGTGTTGTACGCGAATGTCACGTATGGAAGGATGGCGCCCCACGTCTTGTGTTCGACGTCGACGTACATGGCCAGCATGTCGGCGATGGTCTTATTGAGACGCTCGGTCAGGCCATTGGTCTGCGGGTGGTAGGCGGTTGTGCGGCGGTGGCTCGTCTCGCTGTATTTGAAGATCGCCTGAGCTAAGTCCGCAGTAAAGGCGGTACCTCTGTCTGTGATGAGGACCTCTGGGGCGCCATGACGCAATACGATGTTCTCCACGAAGAACTTGGCTACCTCGGCCGCACTGCCTTTGGGCAAGGCCTTTGTCTCGGCGTAGCGGGTGAGGTAGTCAGTTGCCATGACGATCCACTTATTGCCGGAAGTCGACGTCGGGAACGGCCCCAGTAGGTCCATCCCGATTAGCTGGAACGGCCGGTGAGGTGGTTCGATCGGCTGCAGAAGTCCCGCTGGCCTAGTCGGCGGTGTCTTCCGTCGCTGGCAATCTCGGCAAGTCTTAATGTAGTGGGTGACGTCGGCAGCAAGGCGTGGCCAGTAGTATTTTTCCTGTATTCTAGCGAGCGTGCGGGAAACACCGAGGTGTCCAGCCGTCGGGTCGTCGTGTAGGGCCTGGAGGACTTCTGGTCGCAATGATTAGGGCACGACAAGAAGGTAGTCCGCTCGAAGTGGCGAGAAGTTCTTCTTCAGGAGAACGCCGTTCCGCAAGAAAAACGACGGCAGTCCTCGCTTGAATACCTTCGGAACATCGGCGGTCTTGCACTCGAGGTACTCCATAAGGCCCCCAAGTTCCGCGTCGGCTCTTTGCCTTTCGGCGAAGTCATCGGCACTTATAGTTCCGAGGAAGCAGTCATCGTCGTCGTCTTGCGGCGGCGCGTCGACGGGGGCACGAGACAGGCAGTCGGCGTCAGAGTGTTTTCGTCCGGACTTGTACACGACGGTAATGTCGAATTCTTGCAGTCGTAGGCTCCAGCGTGCGAGGCGACCTGAAGGGTCCTTCAAGTTAGCTAGCCAACACAAGGCGTGGTGGTCGCTCACAACTTTGAAGGGCCGGCCGTAGAGGTAGGGGCGAAACTTCGATGTAGCCCAGATGATGGCCAGGCACTCCTTTTCTGTTGTGGAATAGTTGATTTCTGCCTTTGATAGCGACCGGCTAGCATAACTGATGACCCTTTCCAGCCCGTCAGTCTTCTGCACGAGGACGGCGCCGAGTCCTACGCAGCTTGCGTCGGTGCGGATTTCCGTATCGGCGTCTTCGTCGAAATGCGCTAGTATCGGAGGCATCTGAAGGCGTCGTTTAAGTTCTTGAAATGCTTCGATTTGCGCCGTTTCCCACTTGAATGGCACGTCGGTCTTCGTGAGGTGCGTTAGTGGCTCGGCTATTCGTGAAAATTCCTTGACGAATCGTCTGTAGTAGGCGCACAAGCCGAGAAAACGGCGTACGGCCTTCTTATCGGTGGGTGGCGGGAAGGCAGCGATCGCAGCTGTTTTGCGCGGGTCCGGGCGAACACAATCTTTGCAGATCACGTGACCCAAAAACAAGAGCTCCTCGTACGCGAAGCGGCACTTTTCAGGCTTCAGGGTAAGTCCGGAGGTCCTGACTGCTTGAAGTACAGCTTCAAGGCGCCGAAGGTGTTCGTCGAAGTTTGAGGAAAACACAACGACGTCGTCCAAGTACACGAGGCAAGTCTGCCACTTCAAGCCGGCCAGTACTGTATCCATAACGCGTTGAAATGTCGCAGGTGCCGAGCAAAGACCAAAGGGCATGACCTTGAACTCGAACAGGCCGTCTGGTGTTATAAAGGCAGTCTTTTCTCGGTCTCTCTCGTCGACTTCGATTTGCCAGTAACCGGTCTTCAGGTCCATCGACGAAAAGTACTTTGCGTTGTGTAATCGATCCAGGGCGTCGTCTATCCGGGGAAGGGGATACACGTCCTTCTTCGTCACTTTGTTCAGGCGACGATAATCGACGCAAAAACGTAGAGTTCCATCCTTCTTCTTCACTAGCACCACGGGGGATGCCCACGGACTCTTTGACGGCTGGATGATGTCGTCGCGTAGCATTTCGTCGACCTGTTTCTTAACTGCCTCGCGTTCTCGCGTCGAAACTCGGTACGGGCTCTGACGGATTGGTCGAGCACCTTCTTCTGTTATGATGCGATGTTTTGCGACTGGGGTCTGTCTAATTCTTGACGATGACGAAAAGCAGTCCTTGAATTGCAGGAGCAGGGCTTGAAGCTGGTCTTGCTTGTGCTTCGGGAGGCTCGGGTTGACGTCGAAATCTGTTTGGGGATCTCGATCCTTCGAAGCAGGTTCCGTAGCATCGAAGAAGGCGAAAGCATTGCTGGCGTCCACGAATTCGTCGACGTAGCCGACCGTCGTACCAATGTTTAGGTGCCTATATTCGTGGCTGAAGTTTGTCAGCACTACCTTTCCTTTGCCACCGCGCAGCTCGGCTATGCCTCTTGCGACGCAAATCTCACGGTTCAGAAGCAGGTGCTGATCGCCCTCGATGACGCCTTCCAGGTCTGCTGATTTCTGAGTGCCGACGGAAATGATGACGCCGGAGCGAGGGGGAATGGTGACCTGGTCTTCCAGCACATTCAAGGCGTGTTTCCCTGGCGGCGTGTACGGCGGTAGTGCTTTTTCTGTGGATAGTGTTATCGACTTGGATCTCAGATCGATGACTGCACCATAAAGGCTTAAGAAGTCCATACCAAGAATGACCTCTCTCGAGCAACGCTGCAGGACTACGAAGTTCGCGGGATAAATCCGGTTGTTAATGGTGAGTCTCGCTGTCCAGATTCCCTCCGGTGTTACTAGATGACCTCCAGCTGTCCGGATTTCGGGGCCTTCCCAGGCTGTCCTAACTTTCTTCAGCTTCGCGGCGAACGGTCCACTGATGACAGAATAGTCGGCTCCGGTGTCGACGAGAGCTGTGACGCTGTGGCCGTCGATAAGGAAATCGAGGTCGCTAGTTCGTCGTCTCGCGTTGCAGTTAGGTCGTGGCGTGGGGTCACGGCTACGTCGGTGTGTTCCGCTGCTTCCCCGTTGCGTCGTCAGGTCTGCTTCGGTCGGCGATGTTTCATCGGCAGGGCTCTGTCTGGTTCGCGTCGTGTCTTCAGGGTTTCGTCGTGGCGCCGTCGTCGGCGGCGGAGGATGTTAGTTGTTTCGTCGTACAGCAACCGCACCTCCATCGGTTGCTGCCCTTAGTTTTCCGGATACGGGCTAGGCGACCGGCCCCGGAATTGGCCAGTGTACTGGCGGCGTTGGGGAGAGGCGTAGCGGCCTGGCGACGGCGACCGGGAAGGTCCTCGGGGGGTCCACTGCGCTCCTGCCAGATAGTCGGCGATGTCACGTGGTCGTTCACCCTGCTGTGGACGCGGCGCGTCGATGGCGAACCCACGCAGTCCCATCTGTCGGTAGTGGCAGCGGCGGTAAGTGTGGCCAGCTTCTCCGCAATGGTAGCAGAGTGGGCGGTGGTCGGGGGCGCGCCAAACGTCGGTCTTCCTCGGCGTGTACCGTGGGCCGGCTGGCGGGCGGTATGACGTCGGTGGCGGCGGCGGTGGTGCCTGGCGGCGGAACTGCTGGGGCGGCACGGCGTTTTGACTTGGTCGAGGAGGGGGGGCGTTGCGTCGGGCTGCAGCAGCATATGTCACTGCTTGCAGCTGCGGCTGCGCTGACTCGGGGGTGGCCAGAGACTGCTGGATTTCCTGGCGCACGACGTCGGCGATGGAATCTACTTGAGGTTGCGGTGAAGGTAGGATTTTCCGCAACTCCTCTTGCACGATTGCTCGGGTGGTCTCGCGCAAGTCGTCGGAGCCGAGGGCGTGAACAGCTGCGCTGTCTTTAAATGCGCGGCGATCGTACTGCCGGGTGCGCATCTCGAGCGTCTTCTCGATTGTTGTTGCCTCCGCGAGGAATGCTTGGATGGTCTTGGGTGGGTTTCTGATCAGTCCCGCGAACAGCTCCTGCTTGATTCCTCGCATGAGGAAGCGAACTTTCTTCTCCTCGGGCATCTCAGGGTCTGCGTGGCGGAACAGTTTCGTCATTTCTTCTGTGAAGAGTGCCACGTTTTCGTTTGGCAGCTGCACGCGGGTTTCGAGCAGAGCCTCGGCCCTCTCCTTGCGAACGACGCTGGTGAATGTTGCCAGGAACCTGGTGCGAAAAACGTCCCATGTTGTCAGGGTTCGCTCTTGGTTCTCGAACCATGTTCTAGCTGCGTCCTCCAAGGCGAAGTAGACATGCTGTAGCTTGTCGTCACTGGTCCAGGCATTGAAAAGGGCGACTCGGTCGTAGGCTTCGAGCCAGCTTTCCGGGTCTTCGAACGACGATCCGCGGAAGATTGGCGGCTCCTTGGGCTGGCGGAGAAGGATTGGCGCAGGCTGCACGTGGTCGGTCATCGTCGCTGTGGTCGATGTTGAGATCTGCGGCTGCCTGGCTTTTTCGGGAAGGAGCCCGTGCTCTGGCTGCAGTCCCTTCTGCCTGCGGCTTGTTCGACGATCCGGGATTTCCTTGCTGTCGTCCTCGTCGCGGCTTGGGTTTGTGTCAGCGCTCCGCGGTGGCGTCCGGATCATGAAGCAGCACCTCCACCAGATGTCACGTGCTCGTGACGTTGACGAAGGCAGCAGTCAGCACGTCAGAGATGAAACTGTTTATTTGGCCGAACTTGTGGCCGGGAAATTGAAAAGCAATACACTGACAGCGGCGAAGAGAGCGTCGACCGTCGATCAACTGACAAGCGGTCAAGCGTGTCGGCTTTTATACAGGCGCTATCGAACTTTCCAGCGATATCGCTGGTGGCGGCGTTATCTCTCGACAAAGCTGGAACATTCGCGTGCGGCGCGCAATCTGAACAAAACGATCTACAATGGTCGGGAAGCTTCGCGAACAATGTGGCGCGGTTTGCGCTGCGCGTTGCTGACAGTCTTGGTAGGTGTAGCTTCAACTCATGAAACATAAGACGCGCGGCAATATCGTTCGCTCAAACCACGGCTGAGAGCAGCATGTTCGCTGCGCGCGAATGCGCTAGTCACGTTGTTCGTTTTGTATTTCGCGGGCTTTTTTTTTTTGCAGCTTGGAAAAAGTGGCATACCTGAGACTTTCTTTATCGCAAATAATGCAATGGGGGTTTCAGAAGACGCTCTCGAACTTTGCAGGTCGCATTTCTTGCTTAACGTCAATATTTAGCAATTTAGTTAAATAATCCTATAACAAATTAATTAATTACCTAACAAAAAATTGTATGTAGTGCGCAAGGTGACTGTCAGCAATTTGGAGCTGATTTCACTCGCCTGCCTCTAATACTGTACTTTTTAACCCTTGGCTAAAGATAGCTGGGACACCCGTTATATATATATATATACTACGAAGTACAGGAAGTGCAAAACGAAAACTTTTTATATTTCCAACGTTCCAGCCGGGGACCGAGCTTCATCAGGGAACACTTTCGTTGGGGAATCAGGGGGGGAATCAATTATATATATATATATATATATATATATATATATATATATATATATATATATATATATATATATATATATATATATATATATATATATATATATATATATATATAATTGAAGGGTAAGGTTGGCTACCATAGACTTGTGGGGAAGGAAAGTAATAGATTGGATAGAGAAAAGAAGAGTCGAAGAAGAAATAATAGACAGTGTGAACACGAACACGGACTAGTAGTTCAAAAACGTTCGTGAAGTATAGTCCACTTCAGGAAGCACAATAGGGCTTTTGTGCTTTTACGAATGTTTAGGCCAAGCTCCCTATGCACGTGCAAAAAAAAAAAGAAATGAAAACTTGCAAAGTTTTTATGGTGGGGGATGTTCAAGGAAACATAAGAAAAATACAGGGGGTTCTTTTTTAGACAATAGAGATTTTTTTAATGCTATGGCTGTCAGGCCTCTGTCGTCTTCGCAAACGAACTCTACGCCGAGGCGGAATACCTTTGCTGCACCTAAAGTTACACTGAAGTGAGCAAATAACAAAATCTTATTAATTAACTTTTTAATTATTAACTTCAAGGCAGTTGCTTATATTTAAAAGTTGTAGGACGTGACAATTTAAGGCATACCCATTTTTTTGACTCGGAAACACACGTAGCCTGAGGTATTAATCATCGAAATTAAAGGCTCCTAGTCCAGACGATACCGAAACTGAGCGCTCCGGGCGCGCAGGAAATGCGCCATATGGGTTACGTCAGACCGGAAAACTCACGTGACGAACTTTGAAAAAAGGCGCGTCGCAGCAGAATTTGGTCAGGAAAAACGGTAGGTGTCGAAGTGGTTTCCACCTTGGTGGTTTGGGGCCTTTTGAGTTGAAAAGATGCTGAGGTGATCCAGGACAGCAAAATGAAATGGCTATATCGTATGGAGCATGTTGGTGCGTAAGCAAGCAGGAACACATGGACCACTGAATAGTAGTTGTTCTGGCATGCGAAGGGGCATATTGCTGATAATTTACTGCATGTATATTGGGCCAATATTAAAATTTTGGGTTCGTTATATTTCAAAACAATGCCTTTGTCTCACGCACTCGTAATTCGCATACAAAGACATGCAGTGTTGTACCTGGAAACGCAAAAGCCTTCGTTAATTTCGGCTGCTAACAGTTCAGAAATTGTTTCGGCAGTAACTTCGGTATGCACAAGGTGTGATGACGGCGTTTTGTAAGACAGCCTGTTGCATTTTCTGACGTCCATTGGCCCCGCCTTCATACGCTGCAGGTCACTTTTGTACAGGGACTACTCGAGTCATTGAGTGTGATGAGGTATGACTAGCTCAACAAATTTTAGTTCCCGTGAAATTTATTTCACCCAAATAATACTAGGCTTCTTCGCGAACTGTCAATCACTTGCTGGATGATCACTTGAGGCATCGCAAGACAAATGCCTTGCAGAACAATGAAGGAATATTTTGCTTTTTTCTTAAGGCTGGTTTCTTTCTAGTATACTTCCTGATTTTATTCCTGTCTGTCTGACAGAATTCTTGGCCGCAGTTCTGGCACTGCGCAAGCTCAACTGTTAAATTCGGAATCTGTTAAACTGATTCTCTCTGTTCATCTCTTACAGCTTGTGGAGACGAGTTTATTATTGAGCGTGAAACAGCGCGCCGAGACGGGACAGAATACGAAAGGAAGCACACACACATACTAGGGTGGCTACCCTACACATACACAGCGCTGAGTAACAACTGAGTTTCTTATCACTAGATAAGGAATATAGGAAACTCTTGCCGCACATGCTGCAGACTGCGTATGCCGACCTTCATTCGAAGAGGCCGGTATGCGGATAGGCTGAGAATTTCGGGAAGTCTTCGAGATTCATGAAAGAAATCAACAATGGGCCAGCTCTCCTTCCGTTGCCCTTTCACAAAAAGAAATCTGTTTCCTCGAGGGTTGAGTGCAAGTGTAATGGTGAAAAACCTGATAGTGGGGGCCTCGCTGGTGCTGTGACGTCACATATGTTATTCCTATTTATTGCTTGTCTAGTGATAATGAACTCAGTTGTAACTCAGCGCTGTGTGCTTCCTTTCGTATTCTGTCCGTCTCGGCGACCTGTTTCACGCTCAGTATGTAGCAACTGGCCCGCCAACAATCAGTGTTGAATTTATTACATTCGCTCTTACTCATCTGCGTTTGCTTCGGTGAATTTGAGTGTATCGGCACGAAGAATGTACTTGGAATGAGCGTGCAGTTTGCCAAAGGCTTCTTTAGGAGGGACTATATAGTAGGTTATGTATTTCCCCGAGACACACTCCGTCTATATTCCGGAGATTAACGATGCTGAGTGTTGCAACTCTCGCCTAGCCTCGCATTTTGACTACCACCACTTCACCTGGAACCACAAATTCTGCCCAACAGTTTAATTAGAAGTCACTTAAGGAGGTTGCTCTGCCGGCACTAAATTTATATACACATGTCTGGTTTAGCATTATCTCCCATTGTGCCCACAGCCCACTGAACCGAAAAAGATTACACCGCTTTCTGCCTGGTCGTGGGAGATCTGCCTTTCTAAGAACATGAATGTGCCCATCCTGCTTGCCTTCGATGTTTCCGCGATGGAGTATTGCAGCAGGCATTGTTGCATGATGAGGGACTTCACCCTCGACCTAGCATCTCCTGTATACCTTCAAAAAGTAAATGATTATTTGTAATTACCTTTCGATGTCCTCTATTAAGGCGACCGATACTCCTGAAGCACCGTGAAACCGCGATCACTTTGCCGAGTAACAGATTGTTCTCACACTTCCGTGAATGCAAACCGCCCTATTCTTGTTAGATCCCCCACAGTGGATATCTACACGTGTGCGGAGAACAGTAACGACGACTTGCCGCTGTCGCTGTAAGGAAGTTTTTCTTTTTCTACTGCTCTTCAGGGACGTTCACGATGAAGCCGGCGTTCGGTTTCTCCATCGAGGAAATACTTCGGGACACTTCTTCGAGAGACCCCAGAGGTGAGTGCACGCACCTTCACCGCGATATTTGTATCGTTGCTCTTGCCGTCCCTTCCTGACACAAAATATAAGAGTTGGGGTTTTACGTCCAAAACCACGGAAACCACGAACCATGAGGGACGCCGTAGTGAAGGGCTCCGGAAATTTCGACAATCTGGTGTTCTTTAAGGTGCACCTAAATCTAAGCACACGGGCCTCTAGCATTTAGCCTCCATCGAATGCGACCGCCGCGGCCTGGATTCTATCCCGCGACCCTCGGGTGAGCAATCGAGCCCAATAACCACTAGACCACCCTGGCGGATTTCCTTACACAAAGCATGGCGTCCTCTACACGTACTATCGCGCTCAGTATGAGGTGCATCACGCGAGCGCGTGGCCGAGCGCTCTTCAAGGTTGTACAGTGGCGCCGATCATGGCATATTTTCGAGTTATCAGGAGAGAGTTTGGCTGCTCGTGCGAGCGCGCATCGCCCCCACTTGCTTGCTTTCATCCTCGAAGTTATCGTTTGATACCACCGCGGGGCAAAACGAGGGCGAAGGTGAAAGCAAGTGGAGGCAATGCGCGCTCGCACGAGCCAAACTCTCTCCCGATAACTCGAAAATATGCCATGATCGGCGCCACTGTACAACCTTGAAGAGCGCTCGGCCACGCGCTCGCGTGATGCAGCTCATACTGAGCGCGATAGTACGCACTTATTTCTATACGGTGAAACCACGTGTACCAATGAACCTTGGCCAACCAGGATATTGTGAGAAGAATGCATCGTAAACACATACGAGGGAAGGTGCGAGACTCACGTGCAAGCCCAAGGCAAGAGTCAAAGTCAAAGTCAAAGTTTATTTCACCAGAAAATTCTGGATAGTCTTCAGGGCTAAAAGCTGCTCTAGGCAGCTTGACTTGGTCCCTGAAGACCCTTACATTGGCAGCATACGACGTTTACAGTACAAATGAGCATGTAAGATCATACTTAAACATACATGAGTAATACTGTAAGAGTTGCAGTTAGGATTACATCAAGCAATAGCAATAGAATACAGTCACAGTAAAATTTGCATTTAAACGTTTAGTACAGCATAAACAACTTTGTAATACAAAAAGGTACTGCAATTGCAAGATCAAAAAAAAAGATAAAAGAACAGCATACTGTAAACCTGAAGGTTTACTGAAAGTACAGAAATTTTAAAGAATAACAATATCGCGTAAAGATGACAAAACAGAAAATTGAAATAGAAATGCGGTATGACAAGATAGGCTAAAGTTTGCACAATCAAGACATCAACGTGAGAGCTACAACATAGGCGCGAAAAATTCACGCAACTGCCGGTGTGTAGCAGTAGTAAGTTCGGCATATTCATTTAGGATGGATGGTAAATTATAGTGCAGAGCTTGTAAGTTATAGGTGGTTCGGTAACGAGGAACAAACCACGTAAAAGTATGTCGCGTACGTACAGTAGTGTCATTAAGTTTTAGGTGGGATATAGTTGCCAAGAATTCTTTATAAATGTCGGAAAAGTAGAACGCTTGTAAAACCCGGAATTTGTATAAGTGCTGAACCCGCATGACAGTGTATTCTTGAAAGACTGTTCTAGTTGAGGCCAGGTAGGGAATGTCTGCAATATGTCGAAGAATCTTCTTTTGCAGAAGCAAGATTTTATTTAGGTTCTGCTTAGTTGTGGTAATCCAAACCAGGTTGCAGTAATTCAGGTGGGATGCGAACAGCGCGTAGTATATTTGAAGCTTTACCTTCGTGTCATCCCTGCCTTGACTTTGGCAACAGTGTGAGAACACTCCAACGCCGCACTCCAGCCTCGCGGGCCGTTACGCGGCCAACCCGCAGTCTGCCAAGGACACTGTGCAGTCGATTGTCGAAAGAGACAAATATCTTGTTCAGTTGGCGCGATGCTGCCGCGAGGAGTGTTTAGATCAGGGGTCTCGAACACGCACTTGTGGCTCTCTTCGTCCGATATTTTTTTATTAAGTATGCTCTTGGCTGGTCTTAAGCATTTTTTTCATGAGGCGCCCCTTGCGGTCACCATGAGTTGTTACATAACCGTGAAAGAAAACTCAAAGGTTTTGAGTCATTTTGGAGATCGGTATAGGTATCGATATGCTGTTGGAATCCTGGTGCCAAATCCCCCTCACAAATGACCCATATGAGGTGTTTGCCTTCCAAATGGCAACGTTCGCTGAAATTATTGTACACGCCTCACTGTCCTGGCCTGTGCAAGATTTCGCGACTAAGGCCCGCTAGCTGAGGCGAGTTTGAGACACCTGGTTTAGATGATTCTGACCGCACACATCGGCGTGACTGAGACAGAATGACCCTCGGTGTTATAAAGCGTTCTCACGCGCATGCTACAGGAGGAGGAAATGACTTTTATTTAAAACGGCAAGATTGGGAAGGATGGACTCCCTTCCCTAGGTGGCAGCCATGAGTCCTTGTGCTCTGGCGGCATCCTCGGCTTGCCGAAGGACTTGGAGTTGCACTTCTGGGTCTGCGCTTAGCAGTGCAGTCTCCCACTGCTCTCCGTTAATGAATATTCTGTCTTGCCCTGACACTCTGAGGCAAGCCCACAGTATATTATTGAGGTCCGCCCTTCAATTATAAAACCTACACATATCGGAGTATAACTCCGGGTAGTATATAGTAGTGATACGCGACCGGATTCGGGAACGTGTTCGTCTAGGCGCCATGCCGTCGCCTGCTGCTTGATTAGCGAGGTGCGTGCCGGGGGAAAGCGGGCCCTTCCTAGCCTGTACTGTTTTGTAATCTCCTCATAACTAACAATGCGGTCTCTCTCCGTCCCCGGGCTTCGCGCTGCGCCTGTTCGTCCTGCCGATTCTCGAGCCAGGTCGTGCGCGATTTCGTTTCCGGGGAGGGAGGAGTGAGCAGGAGCCCATACAATATCAGCAAGCCGCTCAGCGCAAAAGTTTGCGAGAATTCTTAGCGCTTCCGGCGAGATCCTTCCCTTAACTTAATTTTTAACAGCGGTTTTGGAGTCGCTGATTATGACGTTCGCTTTTGTGGAGGCTAGTGCTATTGCTACAGCCACCTCCTCCGCCATTTCTGCCTTTCCTGTACGTATAGTGCCACTGACCTTGGAGTCCCCTTGAATATTCGTAGCTACTATGGCCATATTTCGGCCATTCTCGTATTCCGCTGCATCTACATAGACCACGTCCCGAGGGTTGCTGAATCTTTTATGTAGTGTCTTCGCCTTTTCTATCCTTCTATCTTGGTGATGCTCAGGATGCATATTTCTAGGTAATGGGGGTACTATGGTATGTCCCTTCACCTCCCGCGGAATGTCTTCTTTTTGACCCCATGTTGTACGTCATACGCGACCCCAATTGTGTACAAAATATGTCTGGCCGTGGGGCTTTGTGTAAACCGGTCGTAGTGTGCAATCGTGTGGGCCTCTATTAGCTCTGCGATCGTGTTATGTAGTACTAGAGCCGAGAACTTGTCGTTCGACGTATTTATCGGTAGACCTATTGCCTGTTTGTATGCTTTCCTAATGATGCACTCTATTTTGTTCTGTTCGGCTGCGTGTAGTAGTTTAAGATATGGGCTGACATACACAATGCGGCTGACGACGAAGGCTTGGACTACGATAGGACTACCTTCATACCATAGTTTTTGTTGGCTATTCCTTTGATCAGTCTGATTGCTTGGTAGACGCTGTTCTCTAATTTTCTTATAGTTTCTCCATTGTGACCGTTCTCAGATATACGGAGGCCTAGGACTCTTAGGTTCGCTACCGTGGGTATTTTATTTCCCCGAGTGAATATCGCAATGTCTGGCCTTTCCTGCAGGCTTTTTCGTCCCCTACATGTGGGTCTATATATGAGCAATTCCCACTTTTGAGGAGAGCACTTTAGACCTTCAACATACCTCTCTACCCTGTGAACGGCCTCCCGTAGTATCTCTTCAGTTTTGCCGTCGCTCCCACCCGTCACCCAGAGGGTGATGTCATCTGCGTACACGCTATGTCTGGGGCTCTCTATCTTGCAGAGTTGTGCGGGTAGGCCGTTCATCGCCACAATAAATAAAAAGGGAGACAGCACCGAACCCTGCGGCGTCCCCCTACTGCCGAATTCTATCTCTTCGGACCTTGCCTCTCCGATTGCAATTCTTGCAGTGCGGTTGGATAGGAAATCTCTCACATACGCGTAGGTTCGCTGTCCTATACCCAGTCCCTGAAGATTCTCTAATATGGCTCTATGTGTGATGGTATCGAAGGCCTTAGTGAGATCGAGGCCAAGGATAACCTTAGAGTCCAGAGATCGTGTCCCCTCGTCTAGTATCTGATGCTTAAACGTTAACATCATGTCTTGCGTTGATAATTTTGGTCTGAAGCCGGTCATGGTGTGTGCGAAGAGTCCGTTCTCCTCCATGTGGTTAGTGAGACGCGTAAGGATGACGTGCTCCATGAGTTTGCCTGTGCATGAAGTAAGTGAAATCGGTAAGGTTAGCCAACTGTGGTTTCATTCCCGGCTTCGTAATCATAATGACCTGGGCAGTCTTCCATTGACTCGGAATGGTTCCACTCTCCCAACACTTATTCATGTACTCAGTGAGGGCCTTAATGGACTCGTCGTCCAAGTTTCTGAGTGTCTTGTTAGTTATTTCATCAGGCCCCCGGCAGACCTCGGGTTTAGTCGAGCGAGCTCGAATCTAACCTCGGCCTCCGTTATACTAGCATCGAGTTTAACGTTGTCCTGCCCTTTGTACTCGGGAAGTGGTTCCTTGGTTGTGCCTGTAAAGCACTTTTGCCGTAGTTCGTGGAAGAGCTCTTCCTCTGTTCCTGCATAGTTATGTACTACTTGCTGCAGATTGTGCCGCTGTGCAGTCTTGGTGCTTTGCGGGTCTAGGAGACTTCGGAGAATGTTCCAAGCCTTGGACATCCTAATTTCCCTTTCCATCAAGTTACACGTGGCTTTCCAGTGTTGTTGAGTCAGCCAATTCGCATATACTTCTATCTCCTTGTCTAATGCAGCTACGTTCTCTCTTAAGTTAGGATTGTGTTTTTGGCCCTTCCATCGCTTTTGAATACTATTCTTTGCCTACCACATGTGCTGCAATAGTTTTCTGTCCACCTCCTCCATCCCCGCCTCCTCGGGAACGATTTTGGTGGCTTTCTTCACACTCTGTTGGAGTTTATCCGCCCATTTCTCTATATCCAGTATGGTCTCCTCCCCATCCTCCTCTCGGATCTTGCAGAAAGTGTCCCATTCTACGAGCGCCAGTTTTCTGCCCTTCCTTTTCTGAGGGCCTGCATGCACCGTTGTAACTACGATGTAATGATGGCTACCGAAATTCTGCTGCGTGTTTACCCATCGCGAATCTGGTACGTTCTTCGTAAATGTTAGGTCCGGTGTCGTGTCATTACTTACACTGTTTCCTATTCTAGTGGGAGCCTCAGGATTAGTTATCAGCGTAAGGCCCTCGTGTTGAGCGTCTGTCCATAAGTTGCGACCCCTTATACTCTCGATAGTGCATCCCCAAGCCGCGCGCGGTGCGTTAAGGTCGCCGACTATGACGAGAGCCTGTCTGTCCGCTATGCTCAACGCTTTGCGGAAAAGTGGACCAAATTTCGGCTTGTGTCGGGGTGGACTGTAAATGTTAAGCACAAATAGGCTTCCCTCTCCCCTACGGGAGGAGATTATTTCTATCAGGACGTGGTCTATGCTGTGCATTGCGGTATGCCGCGAGGTTTCTGTGTACTAGAGTCGTGACAGTCCCTTTCTCGCCAGCAGTACTGTACGATTTGTACCCCGATATGCCGTCCCCCTGTATCCTGCAGGGCGACGACATCTGGCGCCTCCCTGTTGATGACGAATTGCTGCAGACTTCCCCGTTGGTACCCGCGGACATTCCGCTGCACTTATTACGGGGGGTCATGTTTGTTTATGGGATCCCCCCCCCCCCCGATTGCCTTGCTATTTTCTACTGTGGGTGGTCTGCTATACGGTTTGTTCTTAACCGACCCCGCACCAACCAACCTAACGTCCTTTTGCGCGCTCTATCGCTGTTACTCTGTGCTCGAGTCCGTCAAATCGCTGTTTCATCTCTACGTAGATGTTTGTAATTTGATTTTGCAGTCCATCGAACATTTCCTTAAGCAATCCTTTAACCTAGCTGATTGAGAAGTCACCGGTTTCCTCTGCTTTTTCCTGCGCCATCCCTTTAGGTGGCGGTGACTCCCTGCTCATTTTGCGGGAACAGATGTCGGAGTTCGATTAGGCATCGGTGTTTTATTAACAGAGGGTGCGTTAGTAGTCGTACCCGTTTTCATCTGCTGCTGAAGCTTCGCATTTTCTTCTTTGAGTTGTTTAATTTCCTCTCTAAGCGTTAGGTTCTCGCTAGTAATCTGTTCTAACATTTTTTTTTAAATCTGCATCATCTCCTGTTCTAAGGCAGATCCCATAACATGAGTTGGAGAAGCAGTGCCTCACTTGCAAAACTTATCTGAGCGCTACTGCCACCGCCCCATCGGTTAGCTCTCGAATTAAACCTCGGCCTTGTTCTCGATGTGGTTTTGGACCGGGACCTGGACCATCCTGGACCCTTTCCCCCGGTAAGCCTTGGGAAGGATCTGGATCGGTGTCTTTCCAGGCTGTTCCTGCTGTTCTGCTTGTTTGTGTCTTTGTCCGACTGCTTGCTCGTTGTCTCCTTGTGGCCGTCGGTATTGAACTTTATCAGGCTTCAACGCACGTTGCCCTTGCCTCCTGCTCTCCTCGTCCGTTTCCAGCGACGTCTCCTGACCAGGTACGGTGTCTTGTATTTTGCCTTACACCTCTTGTCTCCAGCGGGGTGATCCTTACCGCACTCCACCTCGCACCTGTGATCTTGCGCTGGATTCTTGCTTCCACAGCCTCTGCACACCTTGTCGTTGGGGTTTGGGCACACGTCTGCTCTATGTCCCAGTCTGCCATGCTGCACGCAGGGAAAAGGCAATGCATACTCCGTCGGCTTCAGATCGATTCAACGGGCTTTTTTTTCGAGCTGACGGTCTTGTTGTCGACGCGATAACATACCAACTGCTAATTTGAATGCGAGGGCACACTTGCAGGCTTGAGCGCCCAGAATCGGCGCCGGTATATGCGGTGATGAGCACAAACTGTGCAGTTGCAAACTTTCACAAGCATTTAGTGCAGGATAAGATTGACTGGTTCGGGGTGCGTGCGATGGGTCGGTATATATGCACTCGATCCTATGCTCTTCTTCATCAGCTGTTCCCTGTCGTCATAGATAACGCGGGCAAAGCGTCTTTTCCAACTGCTGACAAACTGCGAAAAGCTTTAAAAGGAATGAAATAAAAGAAATGTACCGAGAAAGGAATGTCAAGAAGGTCACACTTTTCTAGGGATTCCCTTTTTGGTGGCATATTCATTTTTTCATGCTTTTTCGCAGTTCTTCAGCGATGCGACGATCCGCCCGCATTTTGAGGTTTCCACCGGGTGTCTGTGGTAGAGCACTGCACGGGCCGGATTTTACGGCCCGGGCCCGCTTTATGAAGCCCGAGCCCGGCCCGGGCCCGTGGTTCCAAGCCCGGGCCCGGCCCGGGCCCGGGCGTACTTGACCGTACCCAGCCCGAGCCCGGCCCGGGCCCGTCGTTCCACGCCCGGGCCCGGCCTGGGCCCGGGCGTTCATTACTAAACTAATCCAGGGCGCGCTTGTTCATGACCAGGTCCGACCCGGGCCCGCTAGAGCATATTAGTTGTTGATGATGATTATTAATTATGCCGTGCTCTTTGTAGCGGGCGATCGGACGGAAAATTCGGCGTGTACATGCATCGAAATGTTGCTTTGCCCGCGGTGGTAGCTCAGCGGTTAAGCTGTTTCGCTGTCAAGTCCTAGGACGGGTGCGATTCCCGCGGCGACGGCGGCCGCAATTTGATGGGGGCGAAATGCAAGAACACCCGTGTATATACTTACCTTTAGGTGCACGTTAGAGAACTCGAGGTGGTCGAAATTGATCCGGTGCAACTACGGCGTGCCTCGTAATCATATCGTGGTTTTGGCACGTAATACCAAGGAATATAAATGAAATGTACCGTATGTGTCAACCTCGAATAAAAGACCGAAATCTTTATTCCTCCCGTGAAAACAACCGTGATCTGGCCCATTGTTAGTGCTGTTAATATATATATATATATATATATATATATATATATATATATATATATATATATATATATATATATATATATATATATATATATATATATATATACCGGGTGTCCCAGCTATCTTTAGCCAAGGGTTAAAAAATACAGTATTAGAGGCAGGCGAGTGAAATCAGTTGCAAATTGCTGACAGCCACCTTGCGCGCTACAGACCATTTTTTGTTTTGTAATTAACTAATTTGTTAATTAGGACGATTTAACTAATTTGCTAAATATTGACTTTAGGCAAGAAATCCTGCTTGCAAAGTTCGAGAGCGTCCTCAGAAACCCCAACTGCATTATTTGTGATAAAGAAAGTCTCACGTATACCATTTTTTCCAAGCTGCAAAGAAAGCCCGCGAAATACAAAAAGAACCACGTGACTAGCGCGCTCGCGCGCCGCGAGAATGCTGCCCTCAGCCGAGGTTTGAACGAACGAACATCACCTGCCGCCGGGACTCGCCGGCTCCGTTGCAGCGGTAGGCCTATAAGTGGGCGGTGGTTTCTTGGCCCGTTGCCAGCCAGCTGCGCGCGTGACGGTGCAAGTTGTAGCGAGCGCGAGCCAAGAAACCACCTTTAACTTATCGGCCTACCGCTGCAACGGAGACGCCGAGTCGCGGCCGCAGCTGATTTCGTTCGCTCAAACTACGGCTGAGGGCAGCATTCTTGCGGCGCGCGAGCGCGCTAGTCACGTGGTTCTTTTTGTATTTCGCGGGCTTTCTTTGAAGCTTGGAAAAAATGGTATACGTGAGACTTTCTTTATCGCAAATGATGCGATTGGGGTTTCTGAGGACGCTCTCGAACTTTGCAAGCAGGATTTCTTGCCTAAAGTCAATATTTAGCAAATTAGTTAAATCGTCCTAATTAACAAATTAGTTAATTACAAAACAAAAAATTGTCTGTAGTGCGCAAGGTGGCTGTCAGCAATTTGCAAGTCATTTCACTCACCTGCCTCTAATATTGTATTTTTTAACCCTTGGCTAAAGATAGCTGGGACACCCTGTATATATATATATATATATATATATATATATATATATATATATATATATATATATATATATATATATATATATATATATGAAGGAAAGAAGAAAGAAGTGTTAATTTCTAAGGGCTCGTTTTCTTTGTTATACACAATATTAATGAGCACTAACAGACAATAATGCCAAGGAAAGTATAGGGGATGTTTTTAGTAGTAAATGTAAGGTAAATATATATATATATATATATATATATATACGTGATCTGGCGTGTTTATAAGGAAACCCACCACGATGTACTTGTTACTTTGACAAAGTCTGGTCCCGCAGACAAAACGTTAGTGAAAATATACAGTGCCAATCTATATCTATAATGGTGAAAAAAAATAGCACTTCAACTGCTTTTCTATTTTTATTGCTAAGCTTTACTAAGAGCCAACTCTTTGCACGTGTCAGTTCAGCTTGGCACAGTATACCTTAGGCCATGCAATGCATAACGTTTGCGTGTGCTCGAAGGCCCGACTTACGCCTTTTAATGAGCGGGTCCGAGTCCGGCCCGGCCAGCAGCCTCAAGCCCGGGCCCGGCCCAGGCCCGCAGCTTCAAGCGCGGGCCCGGCCCGGGCCCGCACTTTCAAGCCCGAGCCCAGCCCGGGCCCGCCGAAAAACGCTTCGGACGGCCCGGCCCGGCCCGTGGGCCGGGCCGGGCCGGCCCGGGCCCGTGCAGTGCTCTAGTCTGTGGTACTGCAGCGGCGCCAGTTCGGAGAGGCATATGATATGGATATATGACATATACTATGACATATAATATGTCATATGATATGGATAATATGGATATAGAGGTGCGCATGGAGAACCGTGCGTTCTCTATTTGCGAATGGTCACCGATCATCTACAGTCAGTGCAGTATCCACTGCAGCTTGTCCATGGAAGCAACCTGAAGCAGGATTACTAAAGATGTCGCGAGTGCAGCATCTAAGCACTTGGCCAAAAACGGAGAGCTAGGGAGCTTTTGCTGTTGCCAGAAAAAGGCTCAAGTTTATTTGCTTCCATTACAGAGACGAAGAGCGGGAGCGAAAAACTACAAAGGGCTCTTGCTCCTGTTGGCATTCAGCCAGCAGCAGCGGGAGCCCTGTTAGTGAATAGCCACCCCGCTAAACCTAGGGTAAACCTGCGTTTTTTCTTTCGGATTTTTTTTCAACACAGGAGAGATACGGACCAAGTAAAAGGGTACGGGTACGCATTTGGGCTGGTTGGTTCATGGTTGCCAGTAGAAAAACAGCGCTAAAAAGACGGGACGATCGTCTGTGTCCTTTCTTCGTCCCGTCTCTTTAGCGCTGTTCTAAGTGCGTAGCACTTCGGGCTTGTCGTCTACCCAGTATCGAACGGTCCCGCTCAAAATCAAGTGGTCAATACAGGCCTAAAACAGGGTTAGCAGTGCTCAAAACGTGGCTAAAATAAACGAACAAAGTCTAAAATAATATAATTAACAAAGATAACCGAGAAGTAATCGCAATAACTAGCTTAAAATAGCTAGAAACGCTAGGAAACCTGTGGCTGACACTCGACCGCGCAAGACAGGGCGCCACCACCTCGCCAGGAGAGCTATTGCTCCTCCCACCGGCGCCGACCACGGCCGATCTGAAGGCGCGCGCTCGCAGGAAAGAAGCCAGCGCGCGCCTCCGGACCGGCCGTGCTCCGGCACTACACCTGAAGGGGGAAACAACCTGAGGGAACTCGCTGCAGACGACATGCATCTCAACTGCCGTAACAAGCAGGAAGTCGATAAAGCGGAGCAAAAAGTAGCGCGCATGTCGCACACCCAGTTTGCGAATCTCCCTAGCAAGATTCTATTCGTTCCGCCCTACATGCTTACCTCAAACACTGACATCATTGACGATTTGGTAAACGAAGTAGGAAGTCTACGAACGGGAATCACTGGGCATCTATGCTAAGCACTTCCTCGGGCTTCACAGTAGTGAATTTTTAGAACAACACCAAACGCTACGCAAGAACGAGTTCCTTTTTTTTCTGGTAGTAATGTAAACGGGGGCGTGGCCGGACACCACCCAGGTTTAAGAAAAGATCATTTTTCGGGTGAATAAATGGCGCACGTGCAAGTGACCGAGTCAGAAGTGTTCAGGAAGGTCTGGGAATTCCAAATCTCTAAAAAAACTTCTTTTTTTGGCATGATGTGTTCGTCCTCCAAGTCGCTCATGCAGTCCTCGTACCCTTAACTTAACGTCCGTAGGCTCAGTGTTCTTATATAATATAGGTACTCACGCTTTATTGGCAATTATATGGGGCTGGTTTATCGTGGCACATGGAACAACTATTAGCATGTCAAGTGTATTTCGTACAATATGCCTTGCAGACAGCTAGACGCTACTTCCGACTGATCCACTGTTGAACGAGAGAAAAGATATCAGCAAAGCCCTGCAAGAACATGCCAAAGGGTTGCCGAATGTATAGACGAGAAAACCTGGGCCAGGGGTCGATGCTGCGCCTTTCTGAAAAGCGCCCCCTTTTATCGGAAATCTCGTTATGCGATCGCGCACGGCGCACCGCCGGTGATTTGTTGACATTGCGGCTGCGTGTATTCTGTGCTGCTGCACGAGCGCGCGTGCTTTCTCTCTCTCCCCCTCTCGTTTTCCGCTCGCGCTACGCGTGCGCTCTTCAAGGCGCTCGTGGATTCGCTCGCTGGATTTCAAGCAAGACGGACGTGCCGACCGCGATGTCCTGGATTACTCCTCGTACCTCTCGCTGACCGGCGCCCCATGACGGACTCCTCGCCCGCTATGCCGTGCGCCGCTCATCGACGGGGCCTTCGCCGCTTCGCCGATGTTGTGCACCGTGCCTCTAGCTGTGTTTCGCGGACCCGTCCCTGAACTCCCGTGACCGTTTCCCAATCTTTCCTGTCCTCTTTTCTCTTCGTTGGATGGATGTGCTCCTATCACTTTTCTCTCTATTTTCCTACTATTCTTTTATTCCCTCCTTACCCCCACCCCTACAAGGCACTGCGCCGTGTCGCCTATAGGCAGACAGAAATTAGGTGCCTTTTTCCTTTCCTTAATAACCACAGAAGAAGAAGAAGGCGCTCGTGCGCGTGTTCTCCTCCCGCGCTGTGCTGAGCAGCAGTGCGCGTGCTCTAGCTCGCGGTGCTCACGTGAGCGCGCTTGCGCTCCAACCGTGCGCTGCGCTTGCTTTAGCGTTATATTGAACTCCGGGTCATGGTCTCGCGGGGTCGGTGGAGATGGTGTAGAGCACGTTTTTCAAGAGACTGGCCAAGAAAGCCACCCTTTTGGGCGACGGTAATACCCTGATGGTCGAGAAAATGGAAAGTTGAAAATACATTAGTGAGCCATGCTTTTAGAATGGTGAAAATGAATGGCACCACGACCGCGCAGAACATTTATGACGAAATTTCTGCAACTTCTAGATGAAAATAAACGCAAAAAAAGTGCGAATTAGTCACCCTGCTTCAAAACGCGTGTGTATATGAGAGAAACCTTTATAAATGATACAGCCAGCATGGACTAATTCATGCCAACCCGAGTTTGGCATGAAAACCACCCGAAAACGGGCGTGTCGCCTCCGAAAACGGATGTTAAGCTGGGCTCCTTGGTTAACGATTTTTGCAGTGAACAGCACAAGGGCACAGGATGAAACACCGCGACGAGAACAAGGACAACAAGGGTACGGGGACGATAGGACAAGAACTTTGTTCCGCTGTTGTCCTTTTTCTCGTCGCGCTGTTTTATTATCTGCTCTAATTATGAAACGACTAGCCCGCATGAAGCTGTTAACAATGCACAAGAGCGAAACAAGAAAGGTGCGTTCGCGTTTGCTCGCTTCACTGTTCTGTTTTTGCCCATAAGTTCTCCCAAAGTTTGAGGTGCGCTGTTTTCCTGGTGCTGCGGTTTCCGAAAATAGAGCAGTGCGAAGACAAAAACACGACTGCTATTTATTGCATTCCAATGTCATTTCAGAGCAACATATAAGCCACATTGCTAAAATTTCTGGAAAAAAGATGCGTACACACACACACACACACACACACACACACACACACACACACACACACACACACACACACACACACACACACACACACACACACACACACACACACACACACACACACACACACACACACACACACACACACACACACACACACACACACACACACACACACACACACACACACACACACACACACACACACACACACACACACACACACACAAGGGCGGAACGCTTAGACGATACTTTACGATAGCATGGCTTTCCGAATAAAGACCTCCTGTGTCACTTTCTTTTTTTTTTTTCTTGATATCCGAGTCACAGTAACTACTAAATGGGCAGGGTTCACAATTGGATCATGCTCGAAAAACAACGCAAGAATATTATAAAGGAGTGCTTCACAGCGTCTATGTACGTGTCACTTAGTGCACATGAAAAAGAAACAAGCTACTGCAGGAGCGCTGAACTCTCAGCTGACTAACATTGTATTTTCAGTAGTGGAGTTGTCTTTCTTTTTTTCTTTTTTATTGCGCCGTCTCTCGTTCCCCGCGTAGCATTACCAAAACTCCCGAGTCAAGTGTTGCTGCATGAGCATTGTCTATGTTTCACTCGTTTTGCTGCTTTCTCACCTTGTCTCCCCCTTTGGGTGAGTGCGCGATCACAGACGGTGAGGACGAGACGGCAGACCTGGAGCCTACGTATCGCTGCCCGTCCATGGACATTGCCGAACAGTTGCTGCTGCTGCCCCCGACGCCCTGTTACGGGATGCCCCAGCCGTCCCCGCTCTCTGCCGGCCCCCCGCAGGCACACGGAGTGCCTTTCGCGGCTGCCTGCTGCGGAGGGTGCCTGTCGCTTCAGCTGCTCTCGTGGGGAGTCTGCCAGCCCTCCACCGTCGCCAGTCTGCCAACGCAGCCGGCACAGGTAAGACATAAGGAAGATGCCGGCACGTAATGCATCAGTGTCTTTGCTACGCGACTTCACTACACCAGTGGTGTAGCCGGAAGTT
>NC_051176.1:31533872-31613871 GCF_013339695.2 Rhipicephalus sanguineus
CAATGTATGCGTGCGTGCGCAAGTGCACATCCTTTCAGCCTACGGTGGCTGATGTCAGGCGAAAAATAACGGCAGTGTGTATGCATGGCACACTGAGTGCGTCCTCAGCCTTGGTCGCTTGTGCAGAGCTAGCTGGATCGCCGAGGAGGCTAAAGTGGCAGCGCTCCTTATCTACGCTCCCTCCTCTGAACCCTCGCCCCGTTCAGCGCTTCGTAGGCGTCGCCATCGTCCGTTCACGCGTGGCCCGATGCGCTCTCTGTCGCACATGCACGGTGTCCGGTAAGCAAATCACTTCTCCGCAAATTCGCAGGATGAAGAAAGTTTTGCGAATGGAAAATTTCCTCGCGACTTTCTGCAAGAACCACTCGCTTCAGGCGCGGCGTCCGAGACTGCAGTGCTCCGTATACAGCTATGCCGTACGTCATGCGCTTCCATCTGTCGATTATGATTGGGTCTAGCGGTATGCCATTTGCTAGATAGACTACACCGGGGCAAATTTTCCGCGTGGTTTGCTATGTGGCTTCGTGCCATACAACCTTCGGGTGGGTGCTCAATTTGCCTTTGAATCGCGTCCGAGAAAAGTATTTGCGAGGGTCCTCGTTCAGCTGTTTTGCTCCTGTCCAGTACTGCGCTTGCACGCATCCCAACGCTCTAACGAACAGCGCAGCAACTTGCTCTGCGGGCGGATGGTCCTTTATTTACGCTATATTAGCCTGAGCAACTTCTTCGCCGGAGTAGGTAAGTGGGCTGTTTCTTGAGATTTAATGTTTGGAAGTGACCTGTAGAGTTCTGGGGAAAAGGCGACGAACAAAGAACTTTGCACGCAACACACGCGTTCATTTTTTTGGTCTGTCGTCTTTCCTGCGCTCTATAGCAGTTCTTCACTAATGATGCTTGTGGTTAAAGTTACTGTGTATACTTCAGGTAGCAGAGTTGCGCGTACGTCTGGCTAGCAACCACCGCTATGCGACGAAGCCGCTCTCCGTTTTTGCAGGCGACATGCCTACCGCGTCGCCAATCGACATGTTTGGCGTGTCGAAGACCGATGATTAGCTCGACTGTCGATGACTAGTGTTAATCCAGTTCGCTGCAACGGCGGCGGCGAGAAATCAAAAAAGTTGACCCGAGCGCCAGTTTCTACGCAATGCATGGTTGCTAACGGCGTTCGGAAGACAGACGCGCAACTCTGCTACCTAAAGGTAACATGTACTTGTGGTGAGTGCGTGTTGCGCCTGGCCGCTAAGGCGGCATTGCAGGCCAAGGCGGCGGCCGAGCGCTGCTTCTCGTGCGGCCAGTGCGGCAAGCGCTTCAAGCGCTCCTCCACGCTGTCCACCCATCTGCTCATCCACTCGGACACGAGGCCCTACCCGTGCCACTTCTGCGGCAAGCGCTTCCACCAGAAGTCCGACATGAAGAAGCACACCTACATACACACCGGTGGGCGCGTCTTCTTTTTCTCACCGTAGGAACCCATGTTCGAAAGCGTTGTAGCAGTGATTGTTCAAGCACTGAGGTCCTTCAGTGGAAGCAGATATTCTGTAATAGGAAACCTCCTCATCGAGAATAAGAGAAAGGATTTTTTGTTTTTTCGGTTGCTGGCGTGTGTGCCGTCTCCTAATTGATCTGGTTATAGGGCATGTTCTCACTAGATTACGTTCCACAGCCAACTCTAACAATCTTGGCGCTCGACCACGTGAGCTTCTTTTTAATGGAATGCCCTTCAACGTAAAATATTTGCCGCGAAAAAAAAAATCATTCTTCGACAAAGCAAATGTCCTCTTCAACATTGTCTTAAAGGGACCCTGCAACACTTTTCCAAGTAATCGTCGAATGGCTTCATTAAAATACCTTATTGGCTCGCGAATCGACTGCCGCAAAATTTTTCCGAATCCGTCAAGTACGAGAGGAGGGATTTGTCATTCTAAACAGCACGGATATAAGAGAGAAGTCACGACAAGGCAAACGCCGTTTGTCTTGTCGTGACTGCTTTCTTGTGTCCGTGTTGAACGCCCTGTCTTTTCAGAATGACTACTCATCAACTAGCTCAGCTCTCGGTTATTCTAAGGCATTTGTCGCACGCTTCAAGCGTTTTCTCTCTCTCCTTTCGTGCCGGCGAGCGCGCTGAAAGCTACGCAGGGGGGAGGGGGGGGGCCGATGACAAGGCGACAAGAAGATGCGTCCGTTCGTCAGCGCGCGTCATGACCTGGAGCACTTTGTTTTGTTTTGTTTTTCTTTGAACGCGCGTGAGCGCGAGCGCGAGCACGTGGCGGCATCCCCGCGGCGGCCGCGGTAACTATGCAGCTCACGATGCTCACCGAATCAGCCAATGACCGTGGACTTTGGGTTTATGGCGTGGCCATTTGGGTTTATGGCATGATTTGTCGAGAGAAGAAGGAATGATTTCTAGCTGACTTTGGGAATTAATTCTAAATTACAGGTCGCGTGCAGCGCTATAATGTTTGGCTCGCGCGTTCTCAGGAGCCTCGACTACTGACTGGCAGCGTTTTTTTACCGTACTGAAAAAGTGTTGCAGGGCCCCTTTAAAGGGATACTGACACCTTTTTTCGAAGGCGAGTTTACACTGCCATAAAAATCTCCTGTATGCAGAGACGGCTCTGGGCAAATGTGAAGCTCAGCAAATGCTGATAAGATATTTTATTTTGATATTAAAGTAAATTTTTACATGGCGCACCTACCGACATCGACACTATCTTGACGTCAGGCTACAGTACAACTTCTGGTGACTTCATGCAGCAGTCTGGCTAGTTGTGATGACGTTAGGTACCAAAACTTCCAAGATGGCCTCTTGTGCGTCATCAAAACTTCCAAAATGGCCGCTTGTGCGTCACCAACGGAGCCACGGTGCGGAGCGGCCGTGGAAACGTCAGTATATATTGTGCGAGCACGTGACGAGAAGCTCGTACGGTGCTGTGACGTCAGGGTACAGTAGGAACCGAAACTAGCTTTTAAAAATATACTGTAATTACTTTTTCAGGGCGCAGTCCCGCTTAGCGCTACCTTTTCTAGGCTCTTCAGGGCTTGACCTTTCATTTGACGCAAAAAAAAAACGACAACTGAAAATATTCGCGTCAGTAGCCCTTCAAAGGCGCCAGATAAAGCGTCGTAGAGTTCGTTTGCAAAAAAAAAAAAAAGAAGGAAAGAATTATGGCAGCTTTGCAGTAGTGGTGCCAAGCCTGAAGGAAGAGCGCAGCTGTGTGGCCTTCCTTTTTTCTTTCTTCTCTTTCTTTCTCTTTGTCTCTGTTTCTTGTATCTCTCTTTTTTTGTATGTTTATTTTTATTTCTTTCTCTCTCTCTCTCTATTTTGTTCTCTTTCTCGCTCTTTCTATCTTTATTTCTCTCTGCTTCTTTCTCTTTCCCTTGTTTCTCGTTATTTCTCCTCTGTCACTCTTGCTCTATGTTATCTCTATCTGTTTCTTCATTTCATTTCATTTATTTCATTTATTTCATTTATTACACCTTAAGGGCCCGAAGGCATTACATAAGGGGGGGCATACACATGTTTCCATACAGTATGATATAATAATTGGTAAGAAATCAAATCAAACAAAATAAGGAGAACAAATAAATGTAGCATCGGGTACGTACACAATGAAAAATTCAACATCCTTTGGTAGGCGCATATTAGAAAAATAGGAGATACACAGGTTTCGCAAAAGTGAAATAACTGTAACTGGTAACAAAAAAAGGAAAAGAGAAACGAATGTAACATTGTATACACAAGACAATTCAACATGCTATGGTAGGCACCTATTGTTGGACAAAATGGCAGGTTAGTTTTTCGCGAAATTTTTCTCGATCTGAACAGGAAGCAATGGCGTTAGGTAGCGTGTTCCACAAGGTTATTGCGTGTGGGAAAAAAGATATCTATATCTTTCTCCCTCTTTCTATGAAGCCTTTATTCGTATTATTTCTTCGTATTTTTCTCTTCGTCTTTCTCTCTCTCGCTCTCTGTTTTTCTCTCTTTATTCCCTTTGTTTCTCTCTCCCTCTTTCTCTCTATTTCTTTCTCTCTCTTTTTCACGTGTTTGTTTTCGTTTGACACTCGCACCTGCTGTACACGGCAGTGGGTCTTGCCCACTTCCTGTGGCGCATACCAACCTGAGGAGCTTTGCACGACGGAGTTCAAGTTACCCATAGCTCAAACAGCTTCACCGCATAGAGAGTGAAGAGAGCGCGAGCCGGTTCGTGATGGTGGTAGTTTTTTTATGACGGAGCAACAAATTACCGACAGCCTAAAGAGCTTAGCTGTTAAAAAATTAAAAGAAAGAAACTGGGTCTCTCATTGCAAAACCAAAATTAATCTATCTTCCTGACGAAGATAGGACTCCGGTCGAAATAAACTTTTCCTCTGTTGTTGGCGTTACCGAGGCTCTTATGTCTACCACGCCCCTGCTCAACAACCGTATGAGGTGTGAAGTTCATTCGGACGAGAGCTGAGCACCGAACAAGTGCAGCATGCGCGTAAACCTCTCGACAGCTCTCCGCCTATGCGCAAGATAGAATAGGATTACTACTACAGAACAAAAAGACGTCCCGTAGGGTGCAATTCACGAGTAGATCTTTACGGCCTTTTATACCGAAATACTAAGCCACTAATAGCTCTATAAAAGATGTCGCAGAATATCGGATTGTGAAGCGAATAAGCATTTCACTGTGCGAACAGCCCCGCGAGTCGCGACTGTTCTACAGAAAAAAAAAAAAAAAACGTTGCGGTGCGCGTGTTTCGCAGGTGAGAAGCCTCACAAGTGCGTGGTCTGCGGCAAGGCATTCAGTCAATCGTCCAACCTGATCACGCACACGCGCAAGCACAGCGGATTCAAGCCGTTCGCGTGCCGTGTCTGCGGCCGTGCCTTCCAGCGGAAAGTGGACCTGCGCCGGCACGCGGACTCGCAGCACTGCGGCCCACCGGCCCTGCAACTGTCGCCGCTCGCCGTTGCGCCGGCTCATCGCAACGTACCGGTCGCCGCGTCGTCGGCAGCTGCCGCCGCAGCCGCCAGCGTCTGCATGCCGTAGTAGAGCGCCCCCCGCCTGAGCACACAAGGCATTGCCAACAAGAAGCTTTCCAAGACACCGTTAAAGCGAGACAGTTGTTTTCCAGGAAATTAGTCGGAACAAGAGATTTCTTCGGCTAAAGTCAACGCTTCGACTAAGCGGACTTCAAGCGCGAGGCGCCACAACAAAAAAAACTTGGCTTTCCCTCCTTACTTGTCCGACCACACTGTTGCTTGCTCAGAGTCGCAGAGTATTCGCTTTAGCCTTAGCCATGCGGCTCCGTTGCAAAACAGCAAGCTTGGTTCATTCGTGTGATACCTGTGGCGCACGCTGGAGCTAAAACGGAAACACAACAAAGCATATACAGATATATTATGTTTGACCGCTTTTTTTTTCTGCTGACGTTTCTGTATGAAGGTTGGCGGTATGTATATGTATATACAAGGTGCCCCACCTATCTTTAGCCATAGTTTAAAAATATGCCAACGTACTCAATGACGAGGCAACCAAGTGCATGTTGCTGACTATTGCCTGGAGTAAGTCAGTCTATTTTACAGCGAAAGCAGTTATGAGATCACCACAAGGGCTGTTTTTGGCGTCGTAGTTGTCCGCCGCCGCTGCCGGTGTCCGTAACCACTATCGCGCGAAAAAAAAATAAATAAGAAAAAATATCCGGGATGGAACGAGGTTCTACCTCAGAGCCATGCCGGTGCTTGAAACTGCTTTGCAAAAAGACCCTATACAGGCTTCATGCCAGGAAGGAACCACATAAACATATGTAATGTAGTGTGGTAGAAGAGTAATATAACAACCAGGCGTCACACAACGGGAATTCTGTAACCAGGCGTCACACAATGCGAATTGCGCAACGAGTGGGTTGTTGAATGCTTCCAACCCATTACTAAGGGATCTGCCATAATTCTTCATCGTCATCAGCCACAGCATCAACAAAGTGCACATATTGCATTAAAGGTGTTTTGCGGGTACCACGCTTCTCCGCAGAATGACGCAAAATTACATAGTGGCTGCTTCCCTAATACGCAAAACGTATGATTTACAGCGTAGTGGGTTCCTCGCAAGTGCACTTCTGTTGGTTGCCAAGGAAGCCCATAAGGCTCCCATGATCAGGGTCTGAGTAAAGTTAATTCTCTCTCTCTCTCTTTCTTTCTCACGTTAACGTGTTATAAAGCGTGGTGGGAGAGTTAAATGACGACCGGGCGTCGCACGATGCGAATTACGTAACTATAGTCGGATACAACTTAAAGGGACACTAAAGAGCAAAACGATTTTTCTCATATTAGTAAAGCACTCTTTCACGATACTAAAAACACCGCGCTTGCTGCGAGAAGACGCTCAGTAAGCGAGAAAACGCGCAAAAACAAAATGTGGGTGGCGACGCCACCTTGAAGTTTCCGCACTATTCGCCGTGACGTCGCATGTTTTGACAGCGGCTACCAGCGACTACGTATAGTTCCGAATCGGTAAAAATTAAGTACATTGTCCTCTGAGGGGGGGGGGGGGGGGCATAGACCTAACATACCAAGTTTGGGGTAATTTTGTTCAACCAATGGCGCGAAAATACGATAAATACACTTTGAAATCCGTGACGTCACGCGGGGAGATTTCGGCGCGAAATTTAAAAATTAAACTTTGAACTTGTTTTTCTGCTCTATTAATAAACCTGTGATGGCGAAATTAACCACATGAGAGTTCTCGGAGCACAACTTATCGATCTAAACCGATTCATTGTTTCTCTTTAGTGTTCCTTTAAGAAGTCAGGAGAGGCCCCGCCCAGACGACCGAAGCGCAGCAGCCGATCGCCTCCGCGACTAAAGAAATAGTACCGCTCATGCACGCGCCGATGTTCTCCGAAGGCGGAGCCACCGGCCGTCCCGCTCATGACGTCAGTCACGAGTGCGCGCCCATTGGTGCAGGCTTGTGTTCATCCGCCTTTGAGGAAGAAATGCCGCTGACTTCTAAAGTTGTATCCGACTATAGTGGGTCGCTTAAAGCTTCCAACCCATTACAATGGGCTCAGCCATAATTCTTCATCGCCATCAACCGTCGCATCAACAAAGTGCACATAATGCCTTATAGATGGTACCTCGCTTCTCCGCAGAATGACGAATAGTTTCGTGGTGGGCGCGTGGCGTAGTGGGTACGTTGCTAGTGTACTTGTATTAGTAGCCACAAGAGAGTTTATAACGGGATCTAGAAATGCCGCTCTTCCAGCTTTCGCTGTGACTGTGCTGCACTTTCCGCGCAGGCCTGGTGTTTTCTTTTTGTTCTGATTAATTGCTTAAGTAGGCAACTTTAATTAACTAACTTTTGAAGCAACGAAGCTGGGCAAAAGATTCCAATGAGCAAGTTGTAGATCGGTTTGCGAGATATCCGATCAGAAAGTTTCTAACTTTCTATGTACTAAGTATTAGCGTTTGTCTGCTTACTACAAATTCCCGCGAAATACAAAAAAATACCACGTGACATGCCCGCTTGCGCGCAATTGCGCGCGATGATTCTAGAGCGCCCTAACGTTCCGCATGCAAACGATCATAGCACTTGCCCTGTTGTGCTGCCTCGACAGGGCAGCGACGATGGTGGTGGCTGTGCGACGAACACGTCTTGCTAGCGGCAACACAAGCGATAACCGCTGCGCCTGCTTATCGCTGTCATGAACCGGCGCGAGGGAAGCATATCGTTTATACGCGGAACGTTAGGGAGCACTAAAATCACGGCGCGCATGGGCGCACAAGCGGGCATGTCACGTGTTTCTTTTTTTTAGGTGCGAAGCAGCTCTTTGACTAGCCTGTGTAACGCTGTCCCTCCGTGCGTCCGTACGAACGCGCCGCAACGTGCTCCCCTCGCCGCAGGTGTTGGAGCGGTGCCAAGTAGGTCACGCCGCAGCTGCGCGTTGACGTCACGCTCCCCTCGCAGTGCGCGCTGACGTCACTCTCTCCCTCGCCCTGCCGCGCGCTCGCCGCAGCGCCCGCAGCTGCCGCCTCGTCCGTTCGCCCGCAACACCTGCCGCTACCGCCGCTCGCTCCGCTACCGCGACCGCCGCTCGCTACGCCGCCGACTCGTCGGTTCACGCGCAATAAACCTGATGCGCGCCTAACGTACGCGTTGAAACATGTCTGTACGTGTCACCTCTCTCTCGCTTCACCCTCTCTACCGCGTTAGCGCCGTTCAACCCGTGACGCCACCCGTGCGCAACGCTGCTGCTTCGCGTCCCATCAGGGGTCCCTTTGGGAAGATGGTGTTAATTTTTTTTTGTATTTCGCGGGCATCTGTTGTAAGCAGAAAAACACTAATACTTAATGGATTGAAAGTTAGAAAATGTCTAATCGGACGTTTTGCAAACCGATCTACAACTTTCTCATTGGAATTTTTTTTTGCCCCGCTTCGTAGCTTCAAAAGTTAGTTAATTAAAGTGGCCTAATTAAGCAGTTAATCAGAACACAAGAAATAGTCTGACTTACTCCAGGCAATAGTCAGCAACATGCATTTGGTCGCGTCGTCATTGAGTGTGTCGGTATATTCTTAAACTTTTGGCTAGATTTAGCTGGGGCACCCTGTGTGTGTGTGTGTGTGTGTGTGTGTGTGTGCGTGTGTGTGTGTGCGTGCGTGCGTGTGTGTGTGTGAGTATTAGCATCGGGATCGAAGCAGTGACCTATCACAACCAAATATCATGAAGTAGCAGTGTCATTAATGCAGAACTATTATTTTACCAGTGAGCAGCTACTTACGCTTTAGACAACTGATAAAGTCAACATAAACCTTGTCCTTCGCTGTATCAATGTGTCACGGTGTCGCGTTCGCTTTCGGAGCTGTACTTCAACGCGCCTTTTTATTTGTTTTCTTTAATTATTTTTTGGTGTGGGAAGCCAGTACGGCTTTCTCCACACGTTGTTGCTAAACAAAGGTAATAAAAAAAGAGAAAACTTATTTTCGATCTTATCGCGGGAGCTACGAGGCCATGACAACAGTGGAGGACGAGAAAAAACGAGGCCCACCATGGTGAGAGCTAATCAGGAGGCCAAAGGAAATCGACTGGACGATCTGGAACAACTGTTAAGTATGTCTCAACGGCGGTGATATTGTACTCATATTATGAGGAGTCGGCAGCGACTTGACGGCACAAAGCAAGCTTTAAACATACAATGCACCAGGCGTATAGAGAAAAGTAACAAGACTGAAACTTGGTCGTACTTCATAATTAGGGCTCCGTGTTTTCGGATAAATGGAAAAAAAATCCGATAAACACGGGCCGGCAAAATTTTTCACAATTCGGATTTATCCGATAAACTCCGATTTTAACTGCCAGTTTTGTTCTTTATCGAGAGGGCATGTTCTAAGCGGTCACTGATATATGTCAGGCCCCCGGGAGCGCGAGACGGGACTTTAATATACGGTCCCCTGGCGGCACTGGGGTGCTCCAGACTATATCGAATATACGGACCTCGTAAAGTATAAGTAAATTCAACCTTTTCCCCACTCCCTCTTGACTCCAGAGCAGAGCTCTCTCAGCTGCGTAGCCGCTGTCAGTTCCTGAAGGGAGTGGAAGGTTGTCCGTAGCTGCCTTGCCTCGTCGTGGTTGTTCACGCTTCTCAAGGATGCAGACGACTCCTTTCTTTGCAAAACCACTCGATAGTGTATATACAAGGTTAAGCGGCAGCTATGGGCACCGTGCATACGTTAGGAGCAGCCACAGTCGCGCGCTGCCTCCAGCGCCAAAGCGGCCACGGCAGCAGATTTGGCGGGATAAGGGAGCAGACGACGCAGGCGGCGGCAAGACACTGCGCCGTGCTTTGGTGCTTCGCTTGAGGCGTTTTATTTCCCATTTGCTTCCAAAAGACGTCAAATTTTAGCAGCTGTCAGAGAACGTAGCGTTAGCGCGTGTGCTTCTTTTCGCCAGACCTCGTGTATCCTCAGGCGAACGCGGCAGCATAAAAGCATGGGCTGGGGAAGACAATGTGACAAGCCCGTTGAGCGAAACTGCGCACGTGTAACGCGGGCCTCCTCGCTCACTAAACAATCACAGCTTATTACCCTCAGGCTAACGCGGCAGAGAATAGCAAAGATACTCTAGAACTTGTTCCTTGGCGAGTTGGTCCCTAAGTTTGATAAACATGTTATTTCTGGCGCAATGTTTGAAACACGTTCGTGTAGTTCAGTCTTCGTCCTCAAAGGGGTGCACAATAACGTAACAATGAATAGATACCAATTGGCCCAAGCAAGTACCCTTATGAAGCTAGGACAGAGTAGGAGACATATGAGCGCCAATCTACCAACTGTTTATTGACAGCAAAGGCGGCAAACCAAGAGAACTTCCGACCATGCGCAGATGCGTGAAAGAGTGACGTCAGACATGTCATCACGAAAGCTATCTATTAAAGAACGATAGCTCAGATCCATATAGCACAATTGAGGTGAGGTAAAACTATTTGACCAAGGGGTTTGGGCACGTACGTCCCAGGCTCCCCTCACGACCCCACTGCGCTATGCGTTCATGAGTCCAATGCTGATGTGTCACTGGCACAGGCGGACCCCTTCCCTCTAATGTTACGCGCTTCCAATAGTTGATCCCTGCTCTTGCCAATAATCTTAGCTTGCGCAAAACGTGGCACACACGAGCATTATTTAACGTGCGCCGGAAGATGCGCATAGTCACTTTTTCCAATGCTATTGGCATGCTCCCTCGGGCGGTCGTTAATACACTGTCTCCTATGTAAGACTTGCCACAACTCAGGATACTCTCGTAGACGACACCTTCGGCACAATGCCTGAAAGGTTTCACGTGCCTCTTTTGGCACCCTTGCGGTTTAGCACGAGAGATTCGCTCGCACAGCTGCACCAGTTTATTCGGAGCGGAAAACACAACCGGAGTTCCATATCTGGTGGCCACCTTCTTCAGGTTATGGCGTGATGCCTGCCGCGTGAGCCATAACAACGGGAAGGCACAGCGCAACTGAGACAATGGACAAGAACACGCAACACACCATTGTCTCAGTTGCGCTGTGCCTACCCATTGCTATGAACCAACTCGCCCAGACCAAAGTCTTACTGTGAGCCATAAACCCCTTGCCCTTCCCTTTCCCTCCTTCCTCGTTTCTAAAGGAGGCGGTAGCTTGCGATCCTTGCGGTGGCCGCTTGCAACACACATTTGCGCATGCACACATTACCACCCCCGACGTCACACCACGTCAGCCCCACTGAAAACAATAGGGTAGTACGTGGCGCCATCTCTCGACAAGCGACCACAACTCAAGGCAGGACGGCTACAATGGGATAGCCAGCGACGCCACAGGCATATTTCTAGGGGAGGCGTTGGGCTCACCTTGTGCACGTAAGGCACCACCTGTGGTCTTCCACGCTCCCCTTCTCTCAGGTGCTCTTCCTGAGTACTGATTTTCAGTTTTCGTAGCAAGGATTCGGCCAGTGCGGCATTCAAGACCGCCCGAGGGAAGCCGGCCTTTTCGAGTCGGTCAATCCGAGTGCGAACCTGCACCATGTGCGAACACGACCTGCGCAGCGCAGATTGAAGGCAATGCAGAGCGATGTCCCGCTTAACATGCGCAGAATCATAAGGTGCCGTATTTACTCGAATCTAGGCCGGCCCCAGTAGTAGCGGTTTTTTACTGCGAGGCAAGTAAGCACAACAAACATGGTCATTTTTCTCAGTCAGGTTAATATATAAAAACTGCAAATAATTATCAGTGGGAAGCTCATGAGTGACCCCGCCACGGTGGTCTAGTGGTTATGGCGCTCGACTGCTGACCCGAAGGTCGCGGGATCGAATCCCGGCCGCGGCGGCTGCATTTTCGATGGAGGCGAAAATGTTTGAGGCCCGTGTACCTAGATTTAGGTGCACGTTAAAGAATCCCAGGTGGTCGAAATTTCCGGAGCCCTCCACTACGGCGTCCCTCATAATCATATGGTGGTTTTGGGACGTTAAACCCCAGATATTATTATTAAGCTCATGAGTGAAAGTTAGTCTTAAAATAACAGAGCTAGTTGGTAAGTATTCATGTTAAAGAGACAGGACGTGAAAACACGGACACACGAGAGATGTCAAGACACCACAAACAGAAGAGCTGGAGTGGGGGCTAGTTGGAACATACTGTAGAAGAAATTTTTTTAGCGCTGCAAAGTTGAGGACGAAAAAACATGGACGACACAGACGAAGCGCATCTAACAACTGAATTTATTGAAACAAGAAGGTCAAAAAGGAGAGGAAGAAAAGACGTAACATACGTAACAAAAGACGTGGTTTGCCTACAGTGCCCTTTCTTTCGTATGTTACGTCTTTTCTTCCTCTCCTTTTTGACCTACTTGTTTCAATAAATTCAGTTGTTAGATGCGCTTCGCCTGTGTTGTCCATGTTTTTTCGTCCTCAACTTTGCAGCGCTAAAAAAATTTCTTCTACATCACAAACGCCGACTAACAACTGAAAAGGCGCACAACGGCGGCAAAGAAAGAAGGCACGAAAACTTATCTGCGCATGTCCATGCAATAGGCGAACCTATCAATCAGGCACGCGTGGTGGTCTACGTGAGAGATAACTATTCAGACACTTGACTTCTTCTTTATGCAGGCTAATCGATGGTTGGCTCACGCATGCGCTACCATTATTATCAATATGCCTGGCCTCATCCATTAAGCGCGTTTCTTCCTTCCTGTGCCGGTACAAAATCGCGCATTCATCGAATTTTAGTGTGCACTTACACTCTCGACAATGTAAAGATAGATTAGATGGTGAGCCTCCGGTTTAGAATTGACGTTTTCAGCGAAAATGCATAAGAATGAGATTCTTTTTCGAGCCAATGGTTTCTGAAAAGGGCACCTGGCAAATCGCTGTGTCTAGTTACTGGCAGAACTGCTTAACCTCACTGAGTTTTTCACACCAGGGGCGTAGCCGGGGGGGGGGGGGGGGTAGGTTGTGTATATATAAACGCACACAAACGCACGCACGAACATACATCACACACAAAGCGGTTGCTTCTCAGTGCGGCAGTCGTCACGTGTAATTTAAACTGCTTACTGATGACATATTAGCACACAAAAGTTAACGTGGAGTGGCCATTTGTCGAACATGAGGGTGTTTAACGATTTCTGAACTTTTTAAGCCAATGCAGCGATGTTATTACGAGAACATCCACCGGCGTGCGTACATACGTACGTTCCAGAGGAACGTAATCTAATTATGCAAATATTAATGTCCAGCCTTAGGCTTTGCTTACCGTGGATTTAGGAGAAAAGGGCGAACGGTTTTCAGAAATCTAGAACACCTCGTGAAAGTTCTACTGCCCGTACTTGATTTCATCAGCACGCCGTTACTGATAGTAGAACATTATGTTAGATTGTACATTTCATGGCAAATAATTCGCGCATTTGTCCAAGGAAGCCTTTTCTATTTCATCCTTACCAGCCTATTATTCATGTCCACTTGAGGACGAAGGTCTCTTCACTAATCCCCAATTGATCCTATCTAGCATCTTCACTACTATTTGTTGTGTTTGTGTGTGTGGCATGCACAGGGAGCAAGCAGTCAGGTTGCAGTATCCCTAATACGGACTCCCTTGACGTCATATGGCACGCTGTGCAGGGGTTGATTGTGGGCTAATAGTTTCAGAACTGTGCATCCTTGCTTTTTTTTTTAATTAACGGCGATTAAAGCATGGATGCACCGCGTTCCTCAAAAATGCATCGTTCAGCAGAATCACCTTGGTTGAGAATGACTTGACGGACCTTCATTGTTCAACAGTACCTGCTGTGTCTAGCGTGTATAAGCATGCGAGAAACAGCTGCTGCGCACGTGTAAAAATAAATGTTTATTGTAAAGAAATACAAACAGCGCTAAAAACAATGCTCAGCGCTGAGGAAAACGATAAACGTGCCGCCCGATGTTTTTTCGGACAAATATATTCTGGTGCTTAACGAATACCTTTCATCTTTTCAGTGTGTCTTCAGCAGCTTCCCGCCAGCAAAACACCTGCGAAACAACTGGGTAGTTGCGCAAGACGGAAGTATTGAGCATACCCAGTTGAGTATGCGAGGACCGTAATATAGTACATCGCCAAGCACAAAATAAGGGCTTTCTCTAGAACTGTGCCAACCGAAAGTTTCGAGTTCTCTTGCACTTGATCGCAGTAGAACGCCTTGTTGTCGTACTCCCTCCAAACTCTGGGGTCAGGCGATGGGCGGGCTGCTGGCATGTCATCCTGACGAAAAAAAAAAGAAAAGCAAGAGGACACATTCGACGTTATGTTCTTAGGTCACCTGCTATTTTTGCCCATCACACAAAAACTTCTACATGGTAAACAGTTGTTCTCAATCTGTTATACACCTTGTCGAATTTTGGGTAAATAGACAACGTCAGAGAAGTTAGAAATTTGAAAGCGTTTTCAGCAGCTCCTAATGAAGCTTTCTAGTAGCGTTTTAACCATAAGCTTACCACAGTTATGAGAGAAAGCTCAGCATGATTTCCTCAGAAATAATCATCGATCTCCACGAAATACACGCGGGCATTGCACATCTGACCGAGTATGACTTTGACTTTGTTGAGCCTCTCCATGAAACTTCCAGTTTCTCTGAGAAGTGAACCACAGCACAGTCGCAATTTGATTAGAATCACGTACAAGGAAAGCAGTTTTACAATACTCAAGATTCATTCGTTAAGTAAATAAAATGGCAGGCAAACTTGGCTTGAAATTGAATTTAAAAACTTCACGCTTGTTTTTAAACGAGATGTCTCCGTCTCAGCAAACTTTTTTTTCAGCTTTCGTGCTGTTTGAATGCACAATAGCACAATATTGCAAACGAATTTTCTTCTATACGAGGTGAATGCCGGTCACGGCGAATGTTTGAACGGTAGCAACCAATGCATCATTCAAAATTAATTCGCTGCGGCAGTTCAATACTCGGCTGCGGCGGAGATATTTAGATGAGAGCGAAACGCAAAGAAAAAAAAACGCACAAACACACAAAAAAGGGTCGTATGCTCAGTTACTGCATTGTAAACACACCATGGTCGGTGCTGCTGCTTCTGCTGCTGGAGATCCTGCAAGGTGTGAGCTCCTGGCCAGTTGCTCGATAAAACTGTGACTGGCTCTCGTGTCACAAGGTTTTGTCATCTGCAAACGTATACAAATTCGGTGTATATTATCACGAAGATGAACGACAATTATATGCTTTATTACGACTGCTGTATGCGCTTCACTTCTCTGTAATAACATTAACAATGAGCAATCCAATAACATAAATATAAGCTGCCAACGACAACAGCAGTAATTTTATAGAAAAACGTTTATATATCATTGTTGAATCGCATGAAAAAATAGATTAGAGAACAAAAATGCCATCAAATAGCTAACGTTTTAACTGTATATGACGCATCGATTTTACCTTCATCGAGAGCTGCAGTTCGCACAGGCGCCACAGCTGGTGCATGACGCACGATGTAGTTGCGCACACTTAACTTAGAACTGCCTAAGAACAATTGGCAAATGGGACCAGAAACCATAGTAATCAGTGAAGGGGCACAGTAAATACGCACGTGTATTCACGAGCATGACTGCGGCTGGCTTTAAAAATTGTTATAAATTAGGCAGCAAAACTCCCTTTAAAGACTGTCGCTATTCAGAAAGTCAAATTGCCGAGCTTGACGTCATAAAAACAAGACACATGCCAACAGGCGCCCCGCACAAATTCAAGTTCACCCCGAAATAATTTCATCGACAGGATTTTTGTTTGTTTCATTTCCGCCGAAATTCTAACAGGAGTATTTTTGCATTCCCCCACCGTCAGAATACGGCGTGCTCAGACCCACAGTTAAATCAGTTAAATCCCACAACCTCACACTGAACAACACACCACCGCGGCTCCTTATGATGCCGTGTAATTACCAAACATTGATTCAAGAACAATAAAGAAATCGCAAAGAATCATTGGATGAGTCGTATATATGAGCACCCGATCTAATGAAACGACACTAACGTCTTCGGTACTCGTAAGTGCAGTTTTGTTTACTTTTTGACTATGGAAAAATTTTTCCGCTTCTTCTTAGAGGTAAAAAACGGCCCCGCCACGGTGGTCTAGTGGTTATGGCGCTCGACTGCTGACCCGAAGGTCGCGGGATCGAATCCCGGCCGCGGCGGCTGCATTTTCGATGGAGGCGAAAATGTCTGAGGCCCGTGTACTTAGATTTAGGTGCACGTTAAAGAACCCCAGGTGGTCGAAATTTCCGGAGCCCTCCACTACGGCGTCTCTCATAATCATATCGTGGTTTTGGGACGTTAAACCCCAGATATTATTATTATTAGAGGTAAAAAATGTAAATGCGAAGTATAACGACCTACCAAGCAAGCAGATCCTAACATCATTCAACTGCTAGTAAGAATATGCTTCCTTTGATTTCCGCATTTTATCATTGAACAGAAATGCAGAAAACAGTTCTTAGCCAAAAGATAAGAAGCCACACCCAATTCAAAAACACACAGCACACAACACGAACAGGTTATCTCGGTGACACCTGTCAAGAGCGACGAAGGCGCCTGAGCTGCATGAGAGTTCACAATAAATGCGACGACGATGGCAACAAAGTGCGCGCGTACTCGTATAGTTCTTTCAAAAGCCGCCAAAGGAATATTCTGACAGTTCAATACCGTCCTTCATATATATCAGCGCAAGCATGCAAAAATGTGAACGCTAACAGCGTGAACATATATGTGAAGAAAGAACTCACCCAGGCGGGCATGATACACTGGGCTGTGCCCACAGTAAGCGCCCCGTTAGATTGAAACGTCCCGAAAGCGTCGTGTAATCATGCGTCAACAGCTTGCGTGTAGCCATCGCACGTGCAAGGGGATGTTGCTATGTCCTTGCAACACCCCCTTGAAATTGAGATAAGTGTATTTTTCCATAGCGGCCAAGTACGGCACGCTCAACGAACCACACCAGCCTATCAAACATCCGCCGCTACCGTGGAATGCGCAAAAACTTCAGGCCGTCTATAAGGCGGCGGTGAAGGGTGCACGTTTTTTATATGCACTTGTCACGGCTAACTCCTTTTCTAAGGCCTACTATAGCCGGGAGTCTGAATTTTGAAGCATCCCGCCTACAAGGCGTGCGTTAGCTATAGGACTTGATTAATAGTGTAGGCGGTGTCCGAGGCCTGCGTTACGCTCGTTTAAGAAGTTATTAATGTAGTGTATACTCAGTTATTTTGCAAGATGATGATAAAATAGAAATCGGACGGTAATTTAATACTGAGGATGGGTCACGCTTTTTTTAAATCGGTACAACACGTGCAGTTTTCCAATCCAGCGGAAGTACCGCGGATTCTAAAGAGGCCTGAAAGATTACGACAAGAAATTCACTTACTGGTTCAGCGTAACGCCGAAGGTAGGGGTTGGGAATGCTATCAGGACCAAGGGGTGATTTCGTTTTCAATCGTAGTAAGCACGATAAGCTCACCCTGTTGAGAAATATCCGAAGAGCAAGAGTTCGAAAAGAGGGCTCGGTAGGCGGGGAGAAGACACTGTGTAAGTGGGCGTTTAAAAGGTTAGCAATGCTCCTGGGATCAGTTATTGCAATACCAGTGTGGACAGCGGCGTACCACTCATTGCAGAGCAGTCCAGGCAGCTGAAACACGGGGCTTGAATAATCACCTATTTTATCCTACGCAGTGGAAATCCTGCTTCGCTCGGCCGCGAACGTCGAAGGCGCGTGGCCTTTTCGTCGCTGGAATAGCAGCTGTGCTATCACCGCCCCTTGGTCTACCCTGGAATCGCCGATACTGCGCATGCGCTGGAGCAACTGACGTCATGGCATTCAAGCTATAAAATACGGCAGCTTCGGCTCACTGTCACTCATTGCAGAGCAGTCCAGGCAGCTGAAACACGGGGCTGGAATAATCACCTATTTTATCCTACGCAGGTATGTGTGCAGAACACATTTCTTAGTCACTAGGTCTTCTAGCTTTTATGTAGCTCCTGGACTGCTCTGTACTACAGTTGTACTAACCCTTAGTGTACTTGTGAACAGATGAAACATGGGTGACAAGGTGCCGACGACTATAAAAGAGGTAGCTAAACTCATTGCCGAACTTTCGGCTAAGGTAGACACGCACAACAGTGATTTGAAATCTGAAATGCAAGAGCTCAAACAAACAATACAGTTCATGGATAGCCATTTCTAAAGAAAGCGCTTGAGACGCTGAAAAGAGATAATACAGCCTTAAAGAAAGATAACGCTGCACTGCGTGAGGGCCTTGATGCAGCACGCTGTGAAATAAGAGATCTGAAGCAGTACAGCAGACAGCAGAATCTTGAAATTAAAGGGCAACCAATAAAAAAAGATGAAGACCTGGCTAGTAGCATTATATCATTTGCTGAAAGGTTTGCAGTACCAATAACTTCGGAGGAACTTGATGTGGTTCATCGAGTGCCCTCAAAAGACAAAACAAAACAAAATGTGGTCGTGAGATGTCGGTCACGCTCAACCCGCAACCGAATCCTTCAAGCGGTGAAAAAGAAGAAAATCACCCCAGCAGATTTCGGTTACGAAGGCGATGGACCTGTATATGTAAATGAACATCTGTGTGCGGAGAATAAGATTCTATTGGGAAAGGCAATATCGAGGAAGCGTGAAAAAAAATGGAAATTTGTTTGGTTTTCCAATGGAAAAGTTCTGGCAAGAAAAGCTGAAAATTCCAATGTCGTTCATATCCGATGTGAAAACGATATCTCTCTAATAATTTGAATAAAAAAAATTCGGCAGATCCCACGTACCGTGGGATTCGATGTTATGCGAAGCATGCGGCGGGTAGGTGACTGTGGCGTAACCTTTCTAAGTGCGAATGCACTTTATAAGCGACCCTGAATCCGCCGTCCCATAGCAACGGCGCGAGGAAAGGAGAGGAGCGTCTGTAGCAACGGCGCAGCGACGTCACACCCCACGTGACTGCGCGCGCTCCGCCTCCTCACCGCGGTTTGCGCGGGCGCGCGCCGGCTGCGCACCGCTCTTCTAGGTGGCATTGGGTGCAGTGCTTCGCCGCTCCTTCTCTCGCCGTTCGCTCTCTCTCCTCCCTGCGCCCCACTCTCCCGTCCGCTGGCTGGGCGCCTCTCGAAATGTGTGCTCGAGACGCCGCTGTGAAACGCCAACGACGACCACAAGGCTGAGATTATGGCCGTCAGGTACAATGACAACACAAACAGGTGCTGATGAATGTGTAAATAAATGGTTACGGTACAAATCCTCGTCTCGTCATTAATTTACGCCATTAAAATTACTGCGCCGTGTACTCTCGGCGCAAGAAATGCATTCGCATTTCCTCACGATTCCCTTCGGGGAGGTGGGGGCATTTTTTTTTTACTGAGCGACACGGTACAAAATGACGCTAAAGATTTGTATAAATTTTATACGCACACTTATATATGTTGGAGAGCCGCATATGTGTTATATAACCAGTTGTTTCGGTTGGGTAACGCTGCCAAAGGCAACGTGGGTATTACCAACACCAGAAGCGGTAAGCTGATATGTAGTGCTTAAACGTGTCCCGAGAACGCACGCACGTTTCACGAACCCGTGTGCATGTGTGCAAGAAGTTCTTGACAGTTCTTGAACAAAGGCATCATCACCGTGATCATTGAGTACCAGCAGCTGGTCACGACTTGTTATAGGATCCGGTCGTGATCGTGGTGACGAGGGGTCCATGTGTAATGAAGTATGAGGTATAGTGTAGCGGCCGTGCTACAGCTGTTGGAAATCGTGGCAGCCTCGGTCATTTCGTCGACAAATTGTCTGTCGACAGAGCCGGCGGCATGTCGGAACCTGAAGCCACCCTTCGTGTTGGTGAGGTATAGGCCGTCGAGGGTTGTAGGCCTGGATAGTGCTACGTAGACCAACATCAGTGGATGGTGTTTGTCGTATTTGTAGACTACCTGGGCGCATGTGGCCTACATAGCCTAGTCTACAAAGCGGCTGTCAATCAACCTGGCATCATCCTCGGTCAGCATGAGGCCATCGCCCAGCCTCGTAAGAAATGAAGAGGACACTGCGTCGTTCTGGCGGACTAAGTGCACTTTACGGTGCGGTGATGTGGATATCATATGTAACTTTCGTTAATGTGTTCCTCCGGGGTCGAGCAATGCTTAAATATAACTTGCTGAATCATAGGAATACAAACGTAATGTTTATTAGACTGCTATAAAAGCGGAGCCAACACGGAAACTACAGACGTTAATCTGATATGACGCCTGTATCGTAGGAGTAGACATCGTAGGAGTATCATGTAGTGTTTATTGCTTTCTTGTAAAATTAGATAGCCAGCACCACAACCACAACTGACGTCGCACCGATATTACGCCTGCGTAGGCTGTTTTTTCCAAACCAATTTATAGACCTGGCGTGGCTCAGTGGTAGAATACCTGATCGCCACGCAGAATGCTTGGGTTCGATTCCTGCTGGGACCCTAATTTTCATTCTTTCCTAATTCTAATTTTCATTTGTTGAGTCAACGCTGCCGATGTTGGTTTTCCTTAACGCTCTAGCATTTAAGTTACCAATGTCTGTTCTCGCCGTTCCTGGGTAGATATGAGCTGTCAATCACCTGTGGCGCATACCCGCACACCGCGGCAAGTGGTAAACGGGTATGTGCCACACGTGTCTAGTGGAAAGGGTTTGACGACGTACGCGACAAGATTTTAACGTTATTCATGCCATGACCCGGCAGTCATATTCGTCAAATCCTCTTACCCTCCCATGCAAATTTTGGTCTACACCAAGTTAAGGAGGCGATCATGAGAGCACCCAGACGTAGGCGGCTAGATAGATAGATACGTAGATAGAAACGCTCAAAGTGCCAGAGGTTCGCTAAGAAATGCTTCGCATTTAAAAGCTTGTCTGAAATGGACGTCGAGATACAATCTGCAAGCCATTTTGCAGAAGTGAATTCTTGCCATAGCCTCATCCATTGTAATATACGTAGCATACAGAAAAACATGGATCATTTCTGTACTTTACTTTCTTTGCACGCTTTTGATTTTGACTACATAGCTGTTTCCGAAACTTGGCTAAAACAGAGTGAAACTTACAGCATACCTGGTTACAATTTCTTTTCCACTGCGCGACACGACCCCCACAGAGGTGGTGGCGTAGCCTTATTTGTAAAATCTGGTATACCTTGCAGTGTTCTTGCTGATTACTCAAAATCGTATTCATCTGAGCTTGAAATTATTGCTGTTAGATGTCAAGATGAAGTAATCATAGTGGTTTATCGCGCCACCAGGGAAAAATTATCAGACTTCATGCAACATTTTGAAAGGTTACTACAAGCCCCGCCACGGTGGTCTAGTGGTTATGGCGCTCGACTGCTGACCCGAAGGTCGCGGGATCGAATCCCGGCCGCGGCGGCTGCATTTTCGTTGGAGGCGGAAATGTTTGAGGCCCGTGTACTTAGATTTAGGTGCACGTTAAAGAACCCCAGGTGGTCAAAATTTCCGGAGCCCTCCACTACGGCGTCTCTCATAATCATATCGTGGTTTTGGGACGTTAAACCCCAGATATTATAAAGGTTACTACAACACGTAAATACGCTCAAGCAAAAAACAGTAATATGCGGTGACTTCAACATAGATAGCCTAAAGGACTACCATTCGGAGTATTACAACATGATATTGTCATACGGGTTTCATAACGTTATATTTGCACCAACACGTGTCACACCAAAATCGTCTTGTATTGATCACATTTTGTGCAACTTCGACACTGGAGAAGCATGGTGTGCTACTTGTGACGCAACTATAAGTGATCACTCCCCTACGACTATATTATTCCCAGTCACACAGGTTCCCCGCACTAAATCACGAGACACCCATAGTCGTATTTCTTTTCCAGCCCTTCGTGCATGCCTACAAAGTACTGAATGCATTTATTCACCAGAATCTTTGCTGCCTGTCGAAGTATCTACTCCAGACGTGAATGCTTCCTATTCCAAGCTAAGTAAATGCTTAAGTGAGGCCTTAATGCAATAAACAACTACTAAGGACAAAAAGTATTATAGAACACCAATTTGCCCATGGATGAATCGGCCCATTTTAGAACAAATAAAAAAGAAAGATTTTTGGCATTCAAAGGTAAAAATGCACAAGAACAATGATTATTACTTACAGCAATTCATAGTTGCCCGTAATAAAGTAACAGCGCTGATTCGAAAAATTCAGGTGATAACGAAAAATTCAGGTGATTCACGAACAACATGGCGTATTATAAATTCGGTTCTTAAACCGTCTGTAAGCTATATGACCATGCCAGACATTGAAGTTCTCGGAATATCATTAAGTACCCTAGTTTTGACGTTTAACACTTACTTTTGCACCTTCAGTTCTCGACTGGCGACTACGGCGATCAGCGAAGAATAGATTAAATACCCTCCTCGTAACCCTAACACATTTAAGTTTACTGATATAACGGCTAGTGAAATTGTAGCTGTAGTTTGTGGTATGCCAGTTAAGTTTTCAGTCGGATGCGACAATATACCTTCTTTAGCGCTAAAGGAATGCATTGACATCCTTTGTGTGCTCTCCAGAAAAAATCTTTAATTTATCATTTTATACGTCTAGGTACCCCGAACTTCTTAAGTTGTCAAAGATTATCCCGATTTACAAGGCCGGTGACAAAAACATACCAGAAAACTACCACCCTATTTCCATTTTAAGTATCATAAATATTGTGTTTGAAAAATTATTAGTTAAACGAATCATGTCTTTTCTAGAACACGAAAGTATTCTTACAACCTGTCAACATGAGTTTAGAAAGGGCAGGTCAACCGACACAGCTATTTTGTCACTTTCTGAACTTATCAATTTTCACTTAGATAACAGTAGAACAGTGGTAGGTATATTTCTCGATATAAAAAAAGCCTTTGATACTGTCAACCACAACATATTATTAAATAAACTAGAATGCTATGGCTTTCGTGGAATGTGTCTTGAGTTCTTTAAAAGCTATCTGGAAAACCGTAAACAAACAGTACAATTAGCCAATACCCAATCAGAGTTTCTTAATACAACTATAGGAGTACCCCAAGGTTCTGTTCTTGGACCAATATTTTTCTCGCTGTTTATTAACGACTTGCCTAGCGTGGTACAAAACTTTTCCATATTTATGTATGCTGATGACACAGCTCTCATATGCGCTCAAGATTCTTTTAACCATACCATAGCATCTGTGAACTCGGAGCTTGTTGATATCCACCAGTGGTTCTCTTCAAATAGACTAACATTAAATTCACAGAAAACCAAGTACATTGTGTTTACTTCACCACGCAAAACCCTTGAGGAACACAGATGCACACTCACACTAAATAATTCAGCGCTGCAAAGAGTACATTCGATAAAATACCTAGGCGTTATCCTTGATGAAAATTTTAACTGGAAACCTCACATTGCCGAAGTCTGCAAAAAATTGAGTAAAGCTTGTTTTCTTCTATATAAATGTCGAGACCTTTTTGATTTACCGACTTTACGCGTAATTTACTTTAGCGTATTCCATAGTCACTTAAACTACTGTGTTGTTACCTGGGGTCACACTTACCGCACGTACCTAGAACCGGTAATAAAACTTCAAAAAAAGAGCAATACGATTTATAACGAATTCAGACTATACGGCACACACGCTACCACTCTTCCGAAACCTAAATATCATGCCGTTCAGCACACTAATAGATTATAAAACAGCTCTCATGGTCCATTCTAGTATAAACACTAACTATCCAGTTCCCTCATCAAAATTTTCATGTTCCAGTTATGCAAGCCGTAACAAAGTAAAAGGAAACTATCTTACTCAGCAAACAAAGAATGTATACGGTAACAGAAAACTTACAGCTAATGGAGTCGCCGTGTGGAATACCCTTCCACTAGAAATAAAACAGAATAAGAATTTCTCTCTTGCACTCAAAAAATATTTATTAAATAAAATATAGACGCCCAAATGTTACAATGTTAGAAATAGCTATATTAAATACATTTTCAAAGAAAGTTATGTAACATGCTATTACATTACTTATGTGCACGCTCATCTGCAATTATATAATATGTATGTATGCATTAGAATCTAGTTCCTTTCAGTACTTACTCGGTATTGTTATGCTGTCCAGATATATATGTCATGATTAGTTTTCATAGTATCCCAATGTCATTAATACTTTTTTGATGCGCTCATTTATTGTTGTGAAGTTTGGTATGCTCTTCTCAAACAATGCCTTACATACCTTTCTTTTTTTTTTCTGCCTGCATCCATGATCATTCGCCAAGCACTGTAAATACATTACGTTATGTTCACTTTTCCATGTGTAAAATATTTGTATTTGTAAACTTTCTTTTGTGCATTCCCTTTTCTAAATTACTTTTTTGAATGAATCCCAACTAGCCTTTGGCTAGGGATTCAGATGCATTTTTTACACTGTTGTATACTGTACACTATTTTTATGTCAATAAATTCAATTCAATTCAATTCAACTCGTTCGCGAGAGGGGTGGGCTGGCGTCACTCACTCTGTCCGCCGTATATGAGGGTGTTTCAAGAAATGTGTCCAACCTTCTCAAAAAATCAGGAAAATGCGATATTTGCTCGGGGCTTTCAGAACTGCTTTTTCTGTAGCGGCAGGAATTTTAAAGTAGATAAGGACATCATTTAGGACAATAATTAAGAAAGTTACATTAATTAATTTTTAATTAGTCGAGATAGGTGATTGTGTCAAATGGAAGAATTGAAGTTCTTCACGCGAGAAACCCATCCGAGCTTTGAGATTTCGAAAAAGCGTCCTCTAGTAATTATTGTAGCGTAATGAAATTCAACGAAATGCAACGGCTTTCAACAGCGAAAGCCATCGAATTCGGTTGAATTTCGTTACTTCGTAATTATTACTAGAGGCCGCTTTTTTGAAATCTGTGTGTTGGGATGGGTTTCTGGCACGAAGAACTTCAATTCCCCAATTTGACACAGTCACCTAACTCTACTAATTAATAAGTTAATTAATTTATCTTTCTTTAATTACTGTCTCAAGTCATGTTTCTAACCATCTTAAGATGCCTAGCGCTACAGAAAAAGTAATTCACTCATTTTAGACGTCTCAGAAGAATATGCCAGTTGCTTTCTTCCATGTTTCTGTTTATATTTTGCCACTGAATTTGGTTGAAATTCATTACATCGTAATTATTACTAGATGCCACTTTTTCGAAATCTCAAAGTTGGGTTGGGTTTCTGGCATGAAGAACTTCAATTCTCCTATTTGACAGAACTACCTAACTCCACTAATTAAAAAGTTAATTAATTAAACTTTTTAAATTAGAGTCCCAAATAATTTCTTTAAGCATCTTAAAATCCCTGCCGCTACAGAAAAACCAATTCTGAAGGCAGCAATGAAATACCGCATTTTCCTGATTTTTTGAGAAGGTTGGACACATTTCTTGCAACACCCCGTATATGACTTCAAGTATTTTTTATATTCATAGAGCTGATCAGTGTATATATATATATATATATATATATATATATATATATATATATATATATATATATATATATATAGATATATATATATATATATATATATATATATATGTATATATGACTTCAGGTGATTTTTTATATTCATAGAGCTGATCAGGTGACTTGCATTTTAAAACTGTTTGTTACAAATCAAGGAAGAATCTGCCCAATCAGATTGTGCAGGCTGGGCCGCCCTATACCGCGACAACACAGCAGTGTTTAATAACATTTTGCAAATATTGCCGCGAAGTTTAACAAGTACACCCAAATTTAACCTGATCATCTCAACATTGCATCAGCAAACTTCCCAGTCTTAGTTTGGCGTTGTAGATACAATGAGTACGAAGAACCTGCTATGACTCTAGTACCTTAAATTCTCACTTAATAAACATGTGGCTGACAAAGCAAGGTACTTCGCAGAAGTCTTCAGGATAAGCCGAGTGCCAATTTCTTTACTGTTAGAGCCCTCTAATATAAAGTCTTTCTTACGAAGAAGACCAATTTCAGTCTATTAAAACTTAAGTAAACCACATTTAGCTGGTTGTGTACACTTATAAGATTATAAATGACTACAAATTTATATGCTAGGTGTCGTTCCTTGCCCTCATATCTTTCCTTGCTTGGGTGGGGGGTGGACGGGAAAGCGGTGAAGTGGCTCTTTACTCCTCCCCTCCGGGGCGGAGTAAAGGAGTAAAATCGCCTACGTAAACTGTGTAAGCTCAAATTTTCCTTGAAAAAATGTGCGATTATAACGTTAAACTACCCATTGTTTCCTTCCGTATAGGTCGTCAGATGTTAAGATTAGTCGAAATTTTCTGGGTCATGCTCACAGCACCTGCTCGTAAAACGACGCAACAAATGACGCGTAAGTGATCCACTGCGTAATTACCACTTACGCATGACTGCGTAAAGAAGTAATAATGAACTATTTTCAATACGGCGTATTGTTTATCATTGGTTCTTCGCTATTCGTCAAAAATTTTCAATGTGCCATAAAATCGCCTCCTTGTTACGCGACTTCACAAGTATGCGAAAACTCGCGGCGTTAAAATGAAGTGTGCACAATAAGCAGCACATTACTGTGCTGAACAATAACTATTTTTTTTCGGAATAGCCAGGCAGTGTCTCTTTCTGAACGTAATTTAAGATGGCTGCCCGCCAATCACAATGGCAGCGGCTGCTTATAGCAGCGGGCGAGATGGATTCATATGTGTAATTGTGTATAAAAAATACTCTCAGTTGTAGTATAACGATGTTGAGCTGTTTTTGCGCGTGTACAACTCTCTGTGAACTCATCGTTGCTTACAAAGAGGTAGAGAGAGAAATAAACATTATTAGGAACAGACACAATCCTTTGCAGGTAGGCAGCCTTCTTATTCCAAAAAACCGTGGACGCTGACAATCTCCCTGGTCAGGTAAATCAAGTAACGGGGCATACTTGAAAGCTGGGCTTCTCAATGTGCTCGAGTGCACTGTTACAAGCCGCCGCGATCGCTGCAGGCTACCATATGATAAGCAAAGTGAAGCAGGCTAATCGGAGACTAAAGTGGGAGTCTATTTTAGCTGTCCTGGTTAGGCACAACTAAAATACTGTAAACTTTTGCACACTCATCAACTCACAGCAGCTTGGATATGGAGCAGTGGCGATGCTATTCATTTTCAAAGAAAGAAACTGAATTTCCTGAACAAGGAGAGCGTTTGATCGGGCCAGTGCTGGGCAGTATCGAAGATACATATATCTTGGATACTATCTTAGATACTCATCGGTTATCTTGTATCTGTATCGCGATACGTCTCGCAAAAGGAGTATCTGTATCTGTATTTCCGATACATTAAATAATGTATCGTGTATCTTAAGATACAAGATACCGCTATCGCAACACCACTATGCGAAGCAATTACCGCTGGCTGAACTGTGCTTCTCAAGCTGGTACTGGCGCATTAAGCCACCTGAATGAAACTAAGGGCGGCAACATAATTTTATTTTTCCGCCAGTCTTCTACTGAGGGCAGGCGACGAGGTCTGCACGTTCCTATTGGTGGAGTGGAGTCATGTGGCAGCTCGCGGTCTCCACACAAACAAGCGCGCGAACGTCTACGTCCAGCCCATGTAGCTTTTGTTTTCTCGATTTTTTGTTCTTTTTAGTTGTGTCAGTTCCATGACACTTGCTCTTAGCCACGGCCCTGCGTCGCGTACTCTAATGAGTGCAGCGCCTATTACGCAAATTATTATGCCGCTTTCGTGTCGTAATTGAAGATTCTCTTGCGTGGTGCTTCGTAACGAAATCTGAAGTATGCAAGAACGAAGTTGCCTTGCGTCTCATGGGTTTCACAAATCAGCGATTTGAAGCATCTCGTGGATGTAAGTTTGCCTTACATGCGATGACATTGACCTATATGTAAATAACGTTCTAAGGACAATAGATCCACGGATACCGATGCTCGATCTAATAGAACAAGCCTTTACCTAACAAAAGGTATCTCGGTGTACCATATTATTTCTTTTCGTGCTAATTATATATTCAAAGAATTTTTGAAATCCTAATTTGATTATTAGCACTAATGCTTTCTTACTTGTTATGTTGCATTCCGTACCTAGGTCTCTTTATTGTTTTTTTCGGTGTGGTCGCTGCAATATCTCTTTTGTAACGTGCTGCCAAAATAAGCTCTCTGCTTTATTGTTACTTTTAAATGTCTGCGTTATTTCTCCTACTGTTTACACATTTATACTTCACTTGAGTTTACTGTTCTGCCAAGGTGATTTTGAAAACAAATATATAAATATATGGGCGTGCCTTTGGTACTATACAGGAGGAGGGAATAACTTTTATTTAAGACGGCAAGATTTGAGGGATGGGCTCCCTTTCCTAGGTGGCAGCCATAAGTCCTTGAGCTCTGGCGGCGCCCTCGGCTTGCCGAAGGACTTGGAGTTGCACTTCTGGGTCTGGGCTTAGCAGTGCGGTCTCCCACTGCTCGTAAAATTAATATTTGAGATTTAACGTCCCAAAACCAAGTTATGATTATGAGAGACGCCGTGGAGGGCTCCGGAAATTTCGACCACCTGGGGTTCTTTAACGTGCACCTAAATCTAAGTACACTGGCCTCAAGCATTTTTGCCTCCATGAAAAATGCGGCCGCCGCGGCCAGGATTCGATTCCGTGACCTTCGGGTCAGCAGTTGAGCACCATAACCATTAGACCACCGTGGCGGGTCTTGAGTATAGAGTACCAAACATTCTGCTTACCGCTTAATAAGGCAGCGAAGTTGAGTTTGCGTTATAATAATGAAAATTATTAGGAGCCATCTCAAAGACGTTGCTTGGGGGCCCTCGAGAAGATTTTAGACGAGGGATTCGAGAAACATATATACCAAATGCTCCGCTTTTCTCATGAGCGTCCCAACGAGCCGTCTCAGGCAATTTTCCATAGGCAATGAATTTTCTACTGTCTTACCTTAAGTTAGTTCAGTAAAGAGTTTCGTTTCTCCAATTTGACTGCCGCCATATTAGTCGCCGCTATACCACGTGACAATACAATACGTCTGAGACGTTTCCGGGTTGCAGATGTTCTTTTGTTTAAGAAAAATTGTTCAAAGATCGCACGTTAGTCGATAACGAACGCTTTACACCAGCAGATACGTAGAATATGAACAGCCATTGCGGTTTTATGTCCCCTACGTATACACCATTCGTTACAAAACTCGCTTCCAGCTTTGTTGCTGCTGTACACCTGTCTGGTGATCAGGTATTGCGTAGTGGTGGTTTACAGACAAGGTTAAACTCCACGCCGGTATTTGCACCTTCGTGCGAAGGCTTCTTATTGAAGTTCTTCCCGGTAAGTTGTTTCGGAATTGAACTAATGTACTTTGAGCAAGACAGACAAAACATTTAAGATACTAAAGACATTTCATTCAAATGAAACAAAATTGGTCAGAGTCAAGGGACTTCAAGCAGACATTTTTGTGCATTGGCGTTTGCTACTGCGTCATATGGATATATAATAACTAACTTGCGAATGTATCGAAGTATCTTAAGATACAATTGGCAAGTATCGTATCGGATACAATTATCGCGATAGTATCTTGTATCTGTATCTGAAATACTTCTTGCCTGAGTATCTTGTATCGTATCCCGATAAAATTTCGAAGTAACTTTGCCCAGCCCTGGATCGGGCTATAAAACGTTTACTGGTTCCCGCCCATATTTCCGTCACCGATTACTTAAATTTCGGGCCAGGCAGAACAAAATAGAATCATGACAGCTTGCTGTAATGTTATAGAACCCCTGCTGAGCGATAGCCTCCTCTGCAATGCTCGAGCGCAGGGCGCGCAAGCTTGGAATAGGCAACCCGCACAGCAGGTGGCCTACAATGCGTGGTCATGACGCCCGGAGGACAGTCGTCACAGCAGAATCGTGGGGCAAATTTTATTACATAATTACGTTATTGCTGCGTTCAAGTAAAACTTTGCCTGACTTGTTAGTTCCCCAGTCTGCAGGCGACAATAACCACTGTCGAAAGGAGGGGGAGGGGACTCCGCCCCCCTAACATTTCTCAGTGGGGGGCTAGCGCCCCCCCCCCCGTTAGTACGCCTATGAGTGTGGATAGCGTTCGTTATCTACTTATTTCGCTCTTTAATAAAGTTCCAGAACTTCTGTGGATCTTCCCTAATAAAATTAGGTAAAGTATCGCTGAAATAAAACTTATTTGCTTCTGCAACAGATTCCGAAAGAGCGACACGAACATTGGTTAAATTGTCGACAGCAGATCCTTTATTTCGTAAGCGTTTGGCTTTGCGTTTTAAATGAATAGTGCGCCTTTTCATCCAAGGTGTATGTTTATTCGGCTTTTTACGTTTGTTCGGTATAAACCAGAGTTTCATACAATAACCTAGAGAGGAAACTGGCGCTGCGATCGTTCAACCACCATGGTAATGATGAGAAGTACAGGCTTCGGATTGGATTTTGTTAGCTAGCTAACTGTCTACGGATCTTTTTATACAGTATCAGTTTCGTTCTTTGTGAAGTGTGGGCAGTGGGGTGCGTTGCAAAGCACTCAAGCAGTGCCTTTGTTCAAAGAGGCTGAAGACCGCTAGGTTTTTTTGCTTTGCTGCCACGCTGCAGCTTTACAGGTTGTATTTGACCGTTTTTAGCAAAGCGTCGTGCACTCACCGCTGCGCATGGATGTAGCGTCCCATGCCAGTGCAGGAAATTGCATAGAGTTCACGTTTTGTGATAAGTGCTACTTGCCAAAACTCGTTCAAATCGGCTGCAAAACGACGGCGAAGCGAAGTAGACGCACCGTCACGCTCCTATGACTCGACTTCACAACAAAACGAGAGATGCGTCGGGGGCAGGCCACTTGGACAGACGCATCTGGCATCGCAGCAAATGATACGTCAAAGGGACACTGAAGAGCAAAACGATTTTTCTCGCATTAGTAAAGTAGTCTTCCACGATACCAAAAACACCATGCTTGCTGCGAGAAGACGCTTAATAAGCGAGAAAACGCGCAAAAAGAAAATACAGGTGGCGACGCCACCTTGGAATTCCCACACCATTTGCCGTGACGTCACATATTTTTGACGGCGCCTGCTTGGGCCTACGTAGTTCCTAATCGGTTAACTCGAAGTACATTGTTCTCTGAAGGGGCCAGAGACTTGACATAACGAGTTTGAGGAAATTTCGTCGAGCCAGTGGCGCCAAAATACGTTAAATTCTCTTTGAAACCTTTTACGTCACGATTTACAAAGTTCGGCGCGAAATTTAAAAATGAAACTTTGAACTTTGTTTTCTCCTCTAATAATAAACCTATGGTGGTGAAATAAACTACACAAGAGTTCTCCGAGCACACTTTATCAATCTAAATCAATTCATTGTTTCTCTTTAGCGTCCCTTTAACCCATATATGCCCAGCGTCCTATATGTTGGACACTGGGCATATATGCGTTAAGTGTTTCTCACTCAATACGGTACCGTTATTTCCATAAATAGATAATGCGTACTTTCGAGGGAAAGACAAGCGCGTTTGTTTTAAGAGTTGTAAACAAGATAACTCATTATATTGTGATGCCAAATCTGGAACACAATTGCAGAGCAATGCATACCCTGGTGGTCGAATTTGTCCAAGTTTCACTTCCAACTAACCGTCACGCAAACTTTTTGTAACAAGTTTTTCGTACAAAAGAATGAAGCAAGTTTCAATTGTAAATAAGTTCATATCGCTTTGTTTTACACTCGGCAAACAAGCGTCGCGAATATCAAGAACCTAATCCATCCTAAGCAAATCCGAAGCCTGTACTTCCCATCATTCCCATGGTGTTTGAAGCGCCGCTCATAGAGCCCGTGTAGACACTAGCGCCAGATTCCCCTCTAGGTATTATTGTCAGGAACTCTATGGTATAAACTGATCAATGCAAAATAAGCGCATGACTTTAAACTTGTTCCAAAGCTCAGGGACGTCACTCTCACGAAATTCACAAAAGCAAGAATCAAGATGGTCTGATATCGGCAGCCCGTGCAAAATCTTTCACAGGCACATACGTGTTATGCGTATGTTTAACATTCAGCGACAATATCATGGTCACATAGGCCAGGCTCGACAGGTACACTCAAGAAAGACGAGATCAAGGAGCGGTTCCATGTCTGGTGGGCTCGCGAACTACTTGTACAAGGTTGTGGTCGAGCATCATATCAAAAAGAACATGTGCGTCTCGCACAGAACCGGCACCCGCTCCCAATCAATACCTGGCAGGTTGAAATCACCAACCACTACAAGTTTATTTTTATTAAATCGTGAAATGTGATTTTTGATAAATAAACTGGGGCCGAGCCAGGTGGCCTGTAAATGGCGCATAAGATAAAGACATGACCATAAATATTCAGAGGCTTTTAGTGTCCTTCGACTGGGTCAACCCGTCCTGTTTCTTTGTGTTATGCCCTCGTTGAATTTGCGCCGAAAAGTTTCCTCAGTTATGAACCAACTAGCTCAAACCAGGATTCTACTAGGGTCAACAGAATAATCTGAACAGACGACTTCGCAACAATGGCCACACCGCCGCCCCTGAAAGTACCATCTCGGCGAATTATTTTGTAGGCAGGTGGTATTAAGTCCTTGTCGCTAATCTCGTCATGTAGCCAGGTTTCTGTTATAACTACAACATGTGGGGAGTGCGAAAAAAGAACAGATTCCAATTGATTTGTTTGATTCACTATACTGCGTGCATTAACGTTTAGTAATCTAATAAGCTTTCTCTTGACTTGTCAATTGGAATTCTGATTGGAACGAGAACCAGGAGCTATCTCGCGTTGGTTTGTTGTTTCATTCCAGATGAATACATCATTGTCAATTCGTAGCTTATCGTGCTGAAGCGAAGCTTTCTTTCCGAGTGACTTATCATGCTTCGCACTTTCCCACACGTTTCTTCAGAGTGGCTTGCGAATAGTCATTTTGAACAAAAATGGCTGTTTCCTTCAGTTTAGAAACATTCTTAAATATCGCTACTTTCTCGTTGTAATCCTGTAAAAGCATTATGACTGGTCCAGTCCTTCCAAGTCTATGAATACGGCCAATGGAGACGCACCGAGCTTATTTCGCGCTCAACCGACATGTCAATTTCTCACCCGCAAATTGCACGATACCGAGGAAACTGCAGCAGAGTCTTTATTCACAGAGCAGGCTAGCGCACCACTCCAGGAAGGAAGATAACACGGAAGCGCTCGAAGGTGGCCCCCATGGTGTCGCAATGGGTGTTGAGGTAGTCGACGGTGTCCTCCATCACTTCCGGTTCTAGTTGGTACTCGCCGACGAGGGGATCCTGCTTCCAGGTGGCCACGACAGCGTCCGTGTAGTCTGTTTTCAGGTACAGCAGCTGCGTCATGCGCAGGCCATATACACAGTCAAGCAATTTACACCTTTAACCATGTCTATAACTAACACCCTTACATCCTAAAAAGAACGCGTCTTCACAAATCAAAACACCCATATCAGGGGGTCCTGCCAATTGTCTAAACACCCCTACCACTGAAAGACAGGCAACCAGTCAGGGAACACCCTATTTCATCTGCATACGTGCCCAACCACGCACACAACACAGCAAATGAGCAGAGCGCTACATAGCAATGCACAGACCCTCTGGTATATGTAGCCACGGTATCTTGAGCCGCCGTTCGGTGCCGGTGGGGATATTCCTGTTCTGCACCATTAAACAATAAATATTCAGAAAATACGCGTAATTTTTATGGTGCGTTTGTAGACAGCCCTAAATAAGACCCTTTCAACTAAATGTGCTCAATATTCAACGAGTTTTTAATCAGCGAGTCCCAATCATCAGCTGGCACGCTGTCGTATGGGCCACATGTGTTCAGATTACCCATAACACTGTTAAAGGGACCGACAACTGGGCAGAACGTGTGATTAGATCCTGGTAGAAATGAAAGGACCATGAAATATAGTGACAGATTCCAGCATCCTTTTCGCGTTGTGAGCAGGATTTATATTTTTAAATCGTGTTTAAGTGACAAAAACCGGTATGTCGCGCAGCCCAGCGGAAGAGCCTTGAAGCTGGATTATGAAGACGGTCACTTAGCTGTGCGTAGTTACGTAGTCTGACGCTGTCATGAGCGCCATAATTAGTCCTCAAAATTAGAGTACGTATATTACTATCTTGCCCCATTCAATTCTATGCTGCTTACGAGGTAATAACAGTTGCACGGTGAGAATAGGCACTGCCTACGCGACCGCCAGTAGACATTTCGAGCCACGGCTCATGCACGCGGAATGTACGCATGCGCAGTAAATCACCGCGCTCGAACACGAACCGCTCTCGCGCTCACTGTTTGCAGCATGTGTTGCTTCCTGTGTATAAGACTTCGTATTCGCCGCAGATGGAAAAATTCTGATTACAAATGTTTCGAGGAGTTTGCACGTTATCATTCCGTGATCGGACACTTTGAGCTTTCCGTTGCACTGAAGAAAATAGGTACCATGAAAATTGGTTGTCGGTCCCTTTAACTCCTAAAGGGTGTTTTAGGTACCAAAAGGCTATTCGAGGAAGCAAAACAACCTTAGGCTCCCGTTTTTGCAAATTCTTGTTAGGCAAAGGGGTGTTTTGCTTGCTGGAAATCGCTTTAAGAGAGCAAAGTGGTTCACAGTGTAGGACGTAGTTTAGTCACAAACGAGAGAGAATGGGTCTGGCCTACAGTTTTCCCAGCAACCAAGACTCCATGAAAATAGCTGCCGTCCATTTTCGCCTCCTGGACGCGGAATTGCGCGTTATTTGTTTCGTTTTATTATTGGTCCATTTAATGTTGGTACGGTGGTGCTAACGTTTCCATGTCATTACATCGAAAAAAAGAGCTCGCGATACATTCCGCCATCGAGTTATAAAAGGGACACTAAAGGCAAATAACAATTTATGACAGAGAAAAAGGTGAATGTTTGAGAACGCCTAAAATGTCAGCAGTGCTCTACTAATCGAGAAATTAAAGTAGGATACGCCACCAGTGGGACATTTTGGAATGAGCCCGATGACGTCAAGAGTCCCGAGTACAATTAATCACCTAGCACTCAAACTACTTATAATAAAAAAATAACATTCCGTACATGACAAGACGTACTAAAATGCTGCTTGTGCGTTTCTATTTCATTCACGGAAAAAATAACTTCGCGTTACCAAGGAGAACGGCGCGGGTGGTTTAAAAGTTCCGTATTTGCCGGGCTGCTCTCCGCTTGGGACTCAGAGGTAGTTTCGTTATTGCGTACTGTTGCGTGTGCTTTGCACGCTCGTGAAAGTCGCTCTGACGGAAACTTCAACAAAATGCCGCGTCCCTGTTATGTTGCCGGGCACCTGAATGGTGTGAGCCGCTTCTGCAACAGCAGCTGCAGCGAAGAAACCGACGTGACTTTCCAATGGGTGCCGCAAATAACCCCCTACGCCGAAGTGGCCGAGTGCCGCGCCTCTGCGACAGTGTGCTAAACAACCAAGGAATCTGCGTGTGTGCTCGCTGCACTTTCGTGCAGAGGATTACGAGATCAATCGAGACCTGTAACGTGCCCTTCAGAGCAGAAACCGCAGCGTCGGTTGCCGGGCAATAAAGGCGGGCAACGTTGGGCAAGGCAAACGCTACGTCAGGAGGCCCTTTCCAGGCGGGCGATCTGAAGCGCGCTAACGCTGTGCGGACCACTAAAATGTGATTTTCAAAATAGGCATTTCCTCGGCACGAAACAAACACTACGAGGTTTCTGAAACGCTATTTAAGCAATCAACGTCGACTTAACATTTGCCTTTAGTGTTCCTGTAACATAAATCCTAACGCCTCGACAATGCCTCGCGGTGTGGGGACACAAATAAGCATTTACCAAGCTGCAGCGCCACAAAACTTGGGCCCACAAAGTTCATTCCTAGCCTATTCAACCGCATCCGCAAGAAAGGTGCGCAATTACGTAATTAACTGACAATGCGTCAATTATCGCAACACAAAAAGATTGTCAGAATGACCATGTTTACAACTCGGAATACTGTGCGAGGCTGCAGGCCTGTAGTACGTGTAACATCACTGGTCACGGTTGCCAGTTTACTTAAGCAAATGCAACAAAAACCGGACGATCACGTAGTTAGAGAAAACATCACACTGTTTCTCTCGCGTATTAATTGCCTCAACAATGTTTAGATTTTTATTTTTAGGACATAACATTTGAATGCTCCATGTTTCGGCGAACATCTCGAAGCCAATCAGCACGAAAACCCGCAGGGTGAAGTGCGTACTAACACCTAATTTACTTCCGTACCTGAGAGTGCGAGCAAAGGAGTGTCATAAATACAGGTCACCGTGTGTATAACACATCGCTGGTACGGACAGTGAATTTGGGTGAACATCGGTAGGAGGCAGTTGATATTTAAAGAAAGGCTGATTTTAAAGGCCAACTCCGGCGATTTTTGGAGGTCAATGGATCTCAATAAAATTCGCTGGGTACGTTCCTTTTCACGTACCCGTTATTTTTTGCCAAATTACGAGCTGGAGACGCATAAATGAATTTTATTGATTGCCCCGACTCTCCCCACCGCGCTTCCCAGAATTATTGGCAACATTGTGTTCGTGACGTCACTTTTGTAGAAGCGGAAGTGACGGAACCGAGGCGCCACTAGAGCCATGGCCTCCGAGATGGCGGGCGCGCGGCGTGTTTCTCTCCGGCCGTCCCAATTTCAACCTCCTTGGTCCCAATCGCCGCGCTCCCCAGCAAAGCCAACGTGTTCGCCTCGAGCGCCCGGCTACCGCGAGAGGGCGCATTCACCAGACGGCCGGAGAGAAACACGCCGCGGCAGAAAGCAGAGCGCACGGGATTTCAGCGTGCGCATGGTTTTTTTTCTTTTCCGCGTACAACCAAGAATCACCGCCAGAATCTTCTGGCTGCACTGAAGGCAAGTATTTTTTTTTCTGTTACTGCATTTATTTTGGTCCAACTTACGAAGAAATGCAGGGCAACTGCTGAATTTTCCTCATATATAACATTATAAGGAGGTATCAATTCGTGTGAGGCAGTATTACTTTTTTTTTTCATTACGGTCCGTCTCAATATTTTGCCAGCGTCCGTGGTGTGCCCGAATCACTGGAGCGCCAGATCGAACGCGTTTTGCTGAAGGAAGCGCCACGCCTTCTGCGACGCTATTCAATCAGCTTCCCCAGCCACGGAACGCGCGCGCGCGTCTTTCCAGTCCGGCCGTGCCCCAGCGAACGCGTCGCTGTGCGTAGTTGACACGGCACGCACAGCTACGGAGATATTCCATACCTCGGAGACAACGAGTCCGATGTATCGCAACGCTGCCCACGCAGTGTCCGGACTTCTGCGACGCCATTCAGCTTCCCCGGTAAACCCGTCGTTGCGCGTGGATCTCCTACTTTTGAGACACAATCGAGTCCGAACGCCTGAATTCCCTACTTCCGAGACACGATCGAGTCCGATCCGTTGCAGAGGCATCGAAATTATAAGTGCTTAATATGGGCGGCGCAAATCTACACAAAAAAAAAAAAAAACATTTGAGAATATATACGCCCCAGCATTGACTTTGCCTCTCGTACACCTTGACCCAACATTTCCAATTGAGCGCGAGGTTATATAAAAGCGCAAAACCATTTTTTTTTTCTCGCCGAATGCAGCGCCAACAGCATGGCAGCCTTTTCGATATTAGAGTCACTGGAAAATATTTTTCCAGTGACTCTATTCGATATTAAAGTCACTGTAACGGGAAAAGTACCGCGTTCCTTTTCTCTTCGCCGCCGCGCCCTTTCGGCGGCTTCGCCACATAAATGGTCCAGCTCGCTCGCCTCGCTAGTGTCTCCCGGCCGCAAACGCAGGGCGCTTTGGAGGGCGATTGTTTTTATAGGTTCAGGAAAGCGTACAGGAACATTACGACATCCCGTATCGTTTTGAGACTTTATCGAAAGCCTATCGAGGCATCGAAGAATGCCCAGGTAAGGCCCTCTTTGCCATTCCCAGCGGGAAAAAGGATGCCAAACGACGGGCTGTGTGGCTGCACAGAATTAGGCGGGAAAAATATGTTCCCACGACTGATACCCGCATTGTGAGGTAAGCGCATCATTGAGAATTCGCGAATATTTCGGGGAATGTTGGCGCCTACCCTGCACTAGTGCAGCTTGTTTCGCGTGGTTGTCGCAGGAGGTTCATGCACAATAACATTTTATAATCTTTGGCGTAAAATTGACGCCTTTGGGCTCACATATAATGATCAGCGCGCCATGAAAACTGACTGCTACAGATTGGTACTGCCTGAGGTGACTGTATGACGAACACAAATAACAGATGGTAGCATGAACATAATGGCTGATGCTGTCGCGGCCGGTTCGCTTGCTTGATATGCCCCGAAATCGGTAATGCGTGGTGTGACTGTATGACGAACATAAATACCGTGCGGTGACATGAAAATATTGGTACGCATGTCATGTAAGGCATGATTTACATGCCATGCTCATGATGCACTCGCGGCCGGTTCGCTTGTTTGATATGCACCAAAATCGGTATTGCGTGACGTGACTGTATGACCAACATATATACCGTGCGGTAACATGAAAATAATGGTACGCATGTCATGTAAGGCAGGATCTACATGCCATGCTCATGATGCTCTCGCGGCCGGTTCGCTTGTTTGATATGGCACCAAATCGGTATTGCGTGACGTGACTGTATGACCAACATATATACCGTGCGGTAACATGAAAATAATGGTACGCATGTCATGTAAGGCATGATTTACATGCCATGCTCATGATGCACTCGCGGGCCGGTTCGCTTGTTTGATATGCACCAAAATCGGTATTGCGTGACGTGACTGTATGACCAACATATATACCGTGCGGTAACATGAAAATAATGGTACGCATGTCATGTAAGGCAGGATCTACATGCCATGCTCATGATGCTCTCGCGGCCGGTTCGCTTGCTTGATATGCACCAAAATCGGTACTGCGTGACGTGACTGTATGACCAACATATATACCGTGCGGTAACATGAAAATAATGGTACGCATGTCATGTAAGGCATGATTTACATGCCATGCTCATGATGCACTCGCGGCCGGTTCGCTTGTTTGATATGCACCAAAATCGGTATTGCGTGACGTGACTGTATGACCAACATATATACCGTGCGGTAACATGAAAATAATGGTACGCATGTCATGTAAGGCAGGATCTACATGCCATGCTCATGATGCTCTCGCGGCCGGTTCGCTTGCTTGATATGCACCAAAATCGGTATTGCGTGACGTGACTGTATGACCAACATATATACCGTGCGGTAACATGAAAATAATGGTACGCATGTCATGTAAGGCATGATTTACATGCCATGCTCATGATGCTCTCGCGGCCGGTTCGCTTGCTTGATATGCACCAAAATCGGTATTGCGTGACGTGACTGTATGACCAACATATATACCGTGCGGTAACATGAAAATAATGGTACGCATGTCATGTAAGGCATGATTTACATGCCATGCTCATGATGCACTCGCGGCCGGTTCGCTTGTTTGATATGCACCAAAATCGGTATTGCGTGACGTGACTGTATGACCAACATATATACCGTGCGGTAACATGAAAATAATGGTACGCATGTCATGTAAGGCATGATTCTACATGCCATGCTCATGATGCTCTCGCGGCCGGTTCGCTTGCTTGATATGCACCAAAATCGGTATTGCGTGACGTGACTGTATGACCAACATATATACCGTGCGGTAACATGAAATAATGGTACGCATGTCATGTAAGGCATGATTTACATGCCATGCTCATGATGCTACTCGCGGCCGGTTCGCTTGTTTGATATGCACCAAAATCGGTATTGCGTGACGTGACTGTATGACCAACATATATACCGTGCGGTAACATGAAAATAATGGTACGCATGTCATGTAAGCAGGATTACATGCCATGCTCATGATGCTCTCGCGGCCGGTTCGCTTGCTTGATATGCACCAAAATCGGTATTGCGTGACGTGACTGTATGACCAACATATATACCGTGCGGTAACATGAAAATAATGGTACGCATGTCATGTAAGGCATGATTTACATGCCATGCTCATGATGCACTCGCGGCCGGTTCGCTTGTTTGATATGCACCAAAATCGGTATTGCGTGACGTGACTGTATGACCAACATATATACCGTGCGGTAACATGAAAATAATGGTACGCATGTCATGTAAGGCAGGATCTACATGCCATGCTCATGATGCTCTCGCGGCCGGTTCGCTTGCTTGATATGCACCAAAATCGGTATTGCGTGACGTGACTGTATGACCAACATATATACCGTGCGGTAACATGAAAATAATGGTACGCATGTCATGTAAGGCATGATTTACATGCCATGCTCATGATGCTCTCGCGGCCGGTTCGCTTGCTTGATATGCACCAAAATCGGTATTGCGTGACGTGACTGTATGACCAACATAATACCGTGCGGTAACATGAAAATAATGGTACGCATGTCATGTAAGGCATGATTTACATGCCATGCTCATGATGCACTCGCGGCCGGTTCGCTTGTTTTGATATGCACCAAAATCGGTATTGCGTGACGTGACTGTATGACCAACATATATACCGTGCGGTAACATGAAAATAATGGTACGCATGTCATGTAAGGCAGGATCTACATGCCATGCTCATGATGCTCTCGCGGCCGTTCGCTTGCTTGATATGCACCAAAATCGGTATTGCGTGACGTGACTGTATGACCAACATATATACCGTGCGGTAACATGAAAAATAATGGTACGCATGTCATGTAAGGCATGATTTACATGCCATGCTCATGATGCACTCGCGGCCGGTTCGCTTGTTTGATATGCACCAAAAATCGGTATTGCGTGACGTGACTGTATGACCAACATAAATACCGTGCGGTAACATGAAAATAATGGTACGCATGTCATGTAAGGCAGGATCTACATGCCATGCTCATGATGCTCTCGCGGCCGGTTCGCTTGCTTGATATGCACCAAAATCGGTATTGCGTGACGTGACTGTATGACCAACATATATACCGTGCGGTAACATGAAAATAATGGTACGCCATGTCATGTAAGGCATGATTTACATGCCATGCTCATGATGCACTCGCGGCCGGTTCGCTTGTTTGATATGCACCAAAATCGGTATTGCGTGACGTGACTGTATGACCAACATATATACCGTGCGGTAACATGAAAATAATGGTACGCATGTCATGTAAGGCAGGATCTACATGCCATGCTCATGATGCTCTCGCGGCCGGTTCGCTTGCTTGATATGCACCAAAATCGGTATTGCGTGACGTGACTGTATGACCAACATATATACCGTGCGGTAACATGAACATAATGTACGCATGTCATGTAAGGCATGATTTACATGCCATGCTCATGATGCTCTCGCGGCCGGTTCGCTTGTTTGATATGCACCAAATCGGTATTGCGTGACGTGACTGTATGACCAACATATATACCGTGCGGTAACATGAAAATAATGGTACGCATGTCATGTAAGGCAGGATCTACATGCCATGCTCATGATGCTCTCGCGGCCGGTTCGCTTGCTTGATATGCACCAAAATCGGTATTGCGTGACGTGACTGTATGACCAACATATATACCGTGCGGTAACATGAAAATAATGGTACGCATGTCATGTAAGGCATGATTTACATGCCATGCTCATGATGCACTCGCGGCCGGTTCGCTTGTTTGATATGCACCAAAATCGGTATTGCGTGACGTGACTGTATGACCAACATATATACCGTGCGGTAACATGAAAATAATGGTACGCATGTCATGTAAGGCAGGATCTACATGCCATGCTCATGATGCTCTCACGGCCGGTTCGCTTGCTTGATATGCACCAAAATCGGTATTGCGTGACGTGACTGTAATGCGAACGTTATTAACAGGTGGTAACATGAAAATAATGGCACGCATGTCATGTATGGCATGATTTACATGCCATGCCCATGATGCTCTCGCGGCCGGTTCGCTTGATTGTTATGCACCAAAATCGGTATTGCGTGACGCGACTGTATGACCAACACAAATACCGTCATGATTTTCACGTTACCACTTGTCATTCGTGTTCGTCATACAGTCACCTCACGCTATACCAATTTGGGTGCATTTCAAGCTAGCGAACCACCCGCCATCGCAGCATGAGCGTGGCAAGTCATGCCGTACATGACATGGAAGTCATGATTTTCATGTTACCACCTATCACTAACGTTAGTCATACAGAAATAGCTCGTCATAAAAATTTTGCTATATATGCATTTCATTAAACGACCGCGAGCGCCCCGAAACCATGTCATGTAAATCATGTTTTACATGGCATGTCTCTCATGATTTGCACGTGATAACCAGTCAGTTATGTTCGTCATACACTTTTGTCACGCCATACTAATTTTGTTGTGTGTCAAGCTATCGAAGCGGTCGCGAGCGCACCATGAGCGTGGCATGTAAATCACGCCGTACATGGCATACATGTCATTATTTTCATCTTATCACCTTAATTTAAATTTGTCATACAGTCATGTTATGTCATACCAAATTTGGTGTACTTCCCATTAACGAAGCGGCCAGGACAGCACAAAGCGGGGGCAGATTAGATAGATAGATAGATAGATAGATAGATAGATAGATAGATAGATAGATAGATAGATAGATAGATAGATAGTCACAGAAATTCGCAAAGAAATGCTTCGCATTTAATAAATGCAGACAGCCGAGCGCGTAAATGCCGCGCAGTTCGCATTTCTTTATCGCGTTAGTACGCGTGCGTGCGCATGCAGGCAAGTGAAAATTGACGCTACTTCTTTCCTAATCAGTCAGAGAACAACGGTATGCTTCATTCAGGGCTGCAAAAGCGCACGCAAAGCGTAAAACATGCGTTACTCCACGTGAAATCAACACCGCACCGCCGCAGCTTCGGCGGCGCTGGACCAAATATGGCGGCGCGCACGACGGTCGCGGTACTTTTCCCGTTCCAGTGACTTTATTCTATATTTGGTAAGAGCGCCGCGGTGCGGAACACGCGGCCGGAGGGAAACGCCGCGCGCCCGCCATCTCGGAGGCCATGCTAGAACCATAGAGTTTCCTAAAATTAACTAGAGGGGAATCTGGCGCTGCGATCGTTCAGCCACTAAGGTCCCTCTATTTTTCAAAGGTAGCGCGAACTCCTCCTCTCAGTGCCGTTTCCTCCTCGCCCGGCCGCCATTATTGGGCGAGACTCGCAAGGCGCGACCGGCCTGCATGCGGCGCGTCGAAGCGCTTGCTTGTACTTGCTTAGAAACGCGACAATTCTGGGCGCAGATTCACACAGCTGTTCGTACGTAAGATGTGAAGTAAAAATAGTTTGTGGTTGGTCGGTACATCAGCTATCATTTCGCGTTTTATAAGCAACAAATCGCACACTGGTGCCGGCATATATAAGAAATCTCATTGCGGCACCTTACGCGCGAACAGCTTTCTAGACCTGGGACCTGTTTTGATAACTTGAAAACCTAGCATTTGTGCATTGTATTTGAGTTCATAAGTATAGAATGCGTCGCTCGCACCAGGCGAACAAGAGGCAGAACATATTAAACGCAATCCTAGAAAGTCTTTGCAGCTGCCGTTTTTCTTTTCGGATACCGTGGTGTTTGTTCACAAGATGCATTTTGGACAATCAGACGCTACATCAAATTATGAACACACAAACGGCGGAGGCACCTATTTAGCGCGCATTCTTTTAAATTTCGAACTGGGTTGACGCGCTTCCGTGGCCCCCTCAGGTAAATATCTTTTTGGTTCCATCGCGTGCTGCTCGTGCTCATTAATTGGAGCTAGCTCTTTAATTGGAGACTGTTCCAGACTGGCCGATGCAGAAATATGGAGGGAACCGCATTAGGTTTTAGCTTCTTGCAGCCATTTGTCGCAAGGATGACTGGCTCGAACTGATCGTCCGTGAAGTGTTTCTGAAATATACAGACATCCCTCAATGTGCCCTCTGTAATCTGCCTAACGAAATACTGCCGAAGTGCTCAAAACTACAACAAATAATAAAGCGCATCAAAGAGAAACATGCAGCAACTGTCTATAATAATTATTATTGAACACAGAGTATCAGTAACACTGAAAAATGCGGATAAATTTAAAAAAAAATATAAAAACCGAATACACAAAGAATAAAAACTTACACCTGCTTCAAATAAACATATAGTTCAGGGAGAAAATTAGAGGGTTGGAGATCAAACATGCGTTTGAATATATAGTTTGCATACGGGCAGCTTTGCAGCATATTGCTAAGTAATTTTTTTTTTACGCTCAGCAAATTACGCTGATCAATCGATGCTACTTACCTGCCATGTCTCTTTCTTTATCGTACACATCTCATCACCACCCTCTATTTATGAGCGCTAAAGGACAGCTCCGACATTCTGAGAGTAAGCTTTTTAACGACTTTTGGCAAATGAATTTTGTAAAATCTATGGGCCGCGCCAGGGTTGAGCGAGAAAACAGAGATCTTGCAAATATATTTTTATCTAACGTTCCAGTAAATTTTCGCTGTAAATATAGTGTGCGAGAAAGCGTGGCCGATAATGTCACACCGCTTTTAACTTAGGCATCAGTATCGAGCCTTAGCTCCATCTAAAAAAGTTCGAATGGCAAATATACGCGAAAGGGTTTAGTAGTGGTCGATTTACCTCACAAAGCCTCCCGTCGTGGCAATCGAAATTCTTTCTCCCGATAAAATGGAACCATATCGCTCGCCGTTTGAGGTTTTCCTTTCCACGAGGAACAAAAAAAAGCTTGACACCCTTGGCAATGCTGTTCGAGCAGCCAACAGCGCAACAAGTTGGCATCTGACTGCAGCCCATGGCATCTTGCAAACTGTAAAAAGCTATAAGAAGCCCGCGCTCACGTACTGTACAGCGCGCACGTGCGGCGCTGTTTCTACGCCCAATAATGGCGTCGTTTTCCGGCGCCAGAGCAAGAGGTGGGGGGGTCATCGGGGATAACTGGTCACGTGTCGAGCCTAGTCCAATAGGGGAGCACAAAAGGGTGAAGAAGAGAGGAGAGACGCAGAGGGCGGGGAGGAAATTCTCCCTTTCCTTTTTGGACAATGGTTTGCGCTACCTTTGAAAAATACAGGGACCTTATCAGCCACCATAGGATTGATGGGTAGTACATGGATTTGCCTAGTCTTCGTACTTGCAGGCTTTGAACGCACTTGTGGCTTTGTTTATTGCTATGTTTGGTTTTCTTACGAATAAAAGAATGGATCGTTGTGACCTTCGTGACCAGATTTGAATTGATGAGCCTAAAAAAGGTTAAAGTGGTGAAGTGGAACTGCTGACTTTTGCTGAACTTCGTTTTGCGACAAAGCGGACGCCGGCGACGCGGAGCCAAACGGAGCCGAAAGAACGAAGTTTAGACAAGTCAGTGTACTACTACAGTGGTAGTACAGTGCCTAGTGGTAGGGTGGCTAGAAGCAACGTTTCTAGAACTAGAAGCAACTTGAAGCAACGTTTCTGGTAGGGTGGCTAGAAGCAAGTTCTATAAACGTTGGCTAGAAGGGGGAGGTGTCCTGAGCGCGGAGCGTTTCCCTTGCCAGACGGGGTCCCTCTGCGCGCCGATGCCGCCAAGGGCGCTGCATGTTTGTTTTTTTAGTTATATGAGTACATAAGCCACTAGAATGAAGCTTAATAGGGCTTACAATTTTGTACTGTTTCCTGTGTGACAGTCGTCTGGTTTTTCTTTTTTTATTTGTTTGTTCGGCCACCACGTGGCTGAAAGGCACGCGCGTGCTTTGAAGAGTAGCATACTTGCGGAGTTTTGTGATACCATTTGAATTTAAGTGTATCTAATCCGCCGTGTGAACGATCTAGCCATGGTCAAAAAGACCGTAAAGTGTTCAGGGTGCGGAATGGGATGGAAAATAGAGGTTTGTACGGATGAGAAGACAGAGGGAGCTGACGCCAAGTGTAAGCAATGCGAGTTAGAGGCGAAAATGGAAATAATGATGGCTGCCCAGAATGAGCTCATGGTAAGAATCGCCGAGCTGGAGAATGCGTTGGCGACAGAGCGGGAAAAGCGAGGGCTATGGGGGAAAGGCTTAAGTCAGCCGAGGAGGGGTTAGCAAAGGTAGTCATGGTGAACAAGGAAGCAAGCGACAGCGGGAACAGCGGGGCATCGACCCCCACAGTGGTAGACGCGAAGGGGAAACAGGTTTGGAAAAGACAGGTGCAAGGGTCACAGGACCCAGCTTCCGCGAAGTAGTTTTGGGAAGGGGAGGGGACAAAAAAGCAGCAGTGGCACGCGCTAGTAACAGAGGCAGTGGCCAGGTGCGGGACAGTCCAGCAGAAAAGTCGGAGCACGTGATAATCGCCGGGGACTCGAGTTTAGTTAGATGCGCAGAAGCAGTAAAGAAAAAGGGTGAGAGGCGACAAACGAGTTTTAATAGGGAAGTTCCCGGGACACAGGCTGGGATCAGTGATGAGACAAGCTAGCGCAAACCTCGAAACTAAGGCTAACTGACGTAACCTCGTGATAATTGCGAGAGGTCTAAACGACGTCTTGAATGAAGAATGAGCCAAACTAGCGACCACATTGGCGAAAGGGGTCGATGACATGCGCGCCATTTCCCCTCAGGTGCAGATAGTGGTATGCACAATACCGGAAGTACCAGTGAGAAATATCAACTTGCAAAGAGCGGTTGTCGACGCAAACAGAGATATGGCGAATTAGTCGAGAGAAGGGCTTCGAGGTAGTGGATATAAACAGGGAGGTGCACAGGTGGGGCGGTTTCCAAAGATACGGAATTCACTTCGATAAGAGGCTTGGTCATGAGGTGGGCTGGCGACTCGCAGGACGCGCAGTAGCTTTTTTTGGGGAGCACGCGGGCCCTTCGGTGCCCAGGGTAGGTTGTAATGAGGAAAACAACCAGGGGGACTCTTTGACAGGCAGTATAGCAAAAAAACCAGAGAAAAGGTAAAAGAAGGGAGAAGGCGCGTGTTGCAATTAGTTACATAAACATGCAGGGTGGCAGAAAAAAGGCAAAATGGTTAGTGATTGAGGAGCAGTTAAGCAAGGAACAGATAGGTGTTTATGCGGTTACAGAAACACACCTTACAGACTTGGAAGAGCCACCACATATTGACAATTATATTTGGGAAGGATGTAAGAGGATCACATCAGAAAGGAGAGGTGGGGGTGTTGGAATGCTAATTCATAGCAGAACAAAATTGGATAGAGTGAAACAAACGTGTTCAGAGCACATGTGGGTTTCGGGCACAGTAGGTGGAAAGAAAACGTGGCTAGGTGTAGCTTACTTGTGGACAGGGAATAACTGCAGAGAAAAGAATCTGGAGATAGTGAAATGCATAAGCACCGATATTAAAGAATTTGGTCATGATGCCGAAATAATCCTTCTAGGGGACATGAACGCTCACATTCATGACCTTGACGGATATTCAGACAGTAAAATTAAAAATAGAAGCGTGGGTGGAACAAAATGATATTTTGGGAGAACTTCAGAATGGATTTCGAATTGACAGGCGGTTAGACGATAATCTGTTTGTTCTTACCCAGTGTATAGAAATATCGAAAATAGAAAACAGGCCCTTATACGTAGCTCATCTAGATATTACCGGGGCGTATGACAACATTAATCAGGAAATTTTGTGGGATATATTGAAAGAAGTGGGCATAGGTGACGACTGTATACAGCTTTTGAGGGAAATATACCGAGAAAATACAGATTGTATAGAATGGGAAGGAATAAGTAGCAAGGACAGCATTGAAATTAGCAAGGGGCTGAGACAGGGATGTCCTTTGTCCCCGTTGTTATTCATGCTGTACATGGTGAGGGTGGAAAAAGCGCTAGAAGGTAGCAACATCGGATTTAATTTGTCACACAAACAGGTCGGCACGATGGTTGAGCAGAAGCTTCCATGTCTATTTTATGCTAATGATATTGTCTTATTTGCGGACAGTCAAGATGATATACAGCGATTGGCAGATATATGCGGAAGGAAATGTGAGGCTCTAGGACTAGGATTTAGTGCAACAAAATGTGGATTGATGGTATTCAATGATCACGAAGACCATGCGGTCTTTATACAGGGCCAAAAAATACCGAGGGTAAGTCAGTACAAGTACCTCGGAGTATGGGTAAATGAGGGGGATAGATATATGGAGGTACAAGAGAAAGCATCGGTAGCAAAGGGAAAGAGGAATGCTGCAATTATGAAGCACAGAGCTTTATGGGGGTACAATAGGTACGAGGTGCTTCGAGGGCTGTGGAAGGGTGTGATGGTCCCGGGGCTTACATTTGGGAACTCAGTGGTGTGCATGAAGTCAGAGGTCCAATCAGGAATGGATGTAAATCAAAGGACGGTGGGCGGCCTCGCGTTGGGCGCTCACGGGAAGACGACAAATGAGGCGGTAAAGGGTGATATGGGATGGACAGGCTTTGAAGTGAGGGAAGCGCAGAGCAAAATGAGATTCGAAGAGAGGCTGAGGAAAATGAAGAAGAGTAGATGGGCAGAGAAGGTTTTCAGGTATTTGTATAGAAAAAGCGTTGACACGCAGTGGAGAAAAAGAACTAGGAGGCTCACCAGTAAATATACGGCTAGCAGTGCGGGCGATATGGCAACAAGGAGCATTAAGAGGAAGGTCAGAGAGGCGGAGAGGACTTATTAGGATGGCAGCGATGGAAAAGAAGCCGGCTCTGAGTAACTACCGAACAGGAAAAAACAAAATAAGGAGGGAAATGTTTTACGATAATTCAAGGGGAAGCGCTTTGCTGTTTGAAGCAAGGTCGGGCTGCCTTAGAACGCGTAGTTATAAAGCGAGATTCAGTAACGAAGAAGAACAATGTACATGCTGCGGGGGAACTAAGGAAACGATGGAACATGTACTGATTGAACGTGGCGATATTCACCCAGGTATACGTGTGGGCACGAGTCTACATGAAGCTTTGGGTTTTAGGGAGAACAATGGAAAGCTGAACACGTCCGCGATAGAAATAGGTAAGAGACTGTTAGAGTATTGGTGGCAGAAAAGTAGAGATAAAGAACAAAAATAAATAATGGGGGAAAAATAAGGTCATGCTGCCTTAAGAGGCAGAGAGATGGACCGTGAATTTATATATTTTTTTTAGTATAATAACATAGATTCAATCGATGTAGATAAGGTATTAGGCCAACATGAAACAAGGAAGCTTTCTTTTTTCTTTTTTTGTTCCTTCGAGCCTGGTGGCAGACATGTCATTGCCCCGTTTTAAAGGGGACGCTCATAGCATCCATCCATCCATGCATGGGACAGCCGCCGCTGTCGCAGATTTTACCTGAATGAAGCCTAGCGCTCGGCAGTGCGGCGTCGTGTTTTTTTTTCTCAGCTTTCACGCGGTTTTTTTTTTTTGTGCATGGATCATGCATTTTTGAGCTGTGATGATAATGCCCTATAAAGCAAAGAAGCTGGACGTTCTTGTTTCATTCCTGACTGAAACTTTGGGCACAGGTCTGTGAAGGTTCGAAATGCTCGAATAACAAATCGAATGGTGTTCTATTTGATTCGGGACTCGAATTGAATAGCACATATTTAAAATTCCGAATAGTTTTCGAATAATTAGCACTGGCGGAAAAACCCCAAAGGAGCAACACACTAGAACATCGAGGCACCACTTTTCTCGTTTTAATTGTTGGATAATCAAGATACCTGCATGCAGCCGAATTTTTTCACGGGACTATCGATGCCGTACTAATCACAGATTAAGGCGCTTCTTTTTAAAACTTTAGTGTCGTCAAACGATGGTGTCTTCCATCTGCTATGCTCATGATGAGATTCCTGGTGTTGATTCATCAAACATTGCTTGATTTTTACGCCTCACATTTATTTAAAAGCTGGCTACAACCACTGTATATCAACTTACAGTTACTAAATATATCGTAGGCTGTCACAGTTTATACGAGCTTACGTCAGTTAACGCAACTGTGGCATTTTTTGCCGTTTGAAGTTAATCGTATAATGTTCCTTTATTAATGTCAGTGACTATTTGTTCCAAGTAAAATATTCTTGAAATATAGAGCTGTTTTGAAAATTGTTGCCTTTTTTATTCAAATAGTATTCAGTTAGTATTCGATTAGGTTCAAAATTGACTATTCGCAGTTCGCACAGCCCTAGGTGCAGGACGCGTCCACAGAAAAAAGCACCCTTGTTCCAAGCACCGGCGTGCAAAAAAAAGAAAAAAAAGAGCTGTTTGAGAAGTGGGCTCGTGCGATACCGAGAGCTGACGCTGAAGAAGTGGTGTCCGCCTTGTCTATTATATCGCGGACTATGTGACAGGGAAGAGATTCTTTGCATCAGTGAACCTTGCAAAGCAGCGCTTGCCTCATCACCAAACAAAATGAGACCCTATAAATCTGCCGGCGTGTGTATCTTGGCAGTGGGACCATGGTGAGCTCCTTTATTAACCAGGCGCGCTGTACGACTTGATTCAGTCGGTTGAGAACAAGCTGACCATTTTTTTTTTTAGCACAGCTCGCCTCCACGCACAGTGCGTTGCAGAAATGCGGCAAGAGATCGAGCAAACGTCGCAGGTCGGCTACAGCATTACGTTAACGCGATCTGTTGCACACATTTATTACTTAACTCGGGTGCACTTCTTTTAAAAAGGAGGAAGAAAAGAAAGCCAAGTGGGCCCTGTGTTCTGTAGAGAACTTTTTATTGCACAGTTCAAATAAACTTGCTTCGTGTACGAATGTGCTTTCTTTTCAATTAATGTTTTTTCCCCTCTGCCGACAAAACAGACACATGACATTTTGACCAGAAGCCAGTGAATAGTAATGGGCCCAAGTACGAGAGCAGGCAAGTTTTTAACAATGCGAATAAGCATTGAAAATGACTTCAACATGTTGCAGTGATGCGTAATTGCAATTGGTAAGATGGCATCACACAAGCGAAAAAAAAAAAACACGGTGCTTAAAAGTGACGCGCCTAAAGTGCCTCGAGTGGTATTACTGTCGCGCAGTGTTACTCGGTATTACTCTTCTAGTTCACTATAATCGGTATGCAACCTGCCAGGCACGTAAACAGGGGGACCTGCCCCCCCCCCCCCCTTACCGAAATTCGTCCAGCCTTCTATATTCCCAAGCAACATTTTTTTTCTTTTTGCCATGGAAAGACTTTCTTTCGAACAATCAGGCCTTGGGCACCCGTCGAAAAAAAAATCCTGGCTACGTGCCTGCAACCTTCTACATGATAATGCATACGAACGCGATTTTTCTAAGGAGGAGATAAAAGTCAACACTTTAGTAGTGCATTCGCTGAAGAAAAACGATTAACGTTGGAAAATGTAGCACGCAAAAATAGCGCGAGCCATGTTCGTCGCACGCTGCTAGCAAGGCTGCGCTGTACGTCGTCTGCTCAACGCCACTAACGCGCCCCTTGCGGCATCGGTGCACTTTGGGGACCAGTTTCCGAGGCCGCTTTTCACACCTCCCCATTCTAGTCACCCTAACAGTGGCTAGAATGGCCACCCTAGCTAGAATGGGGAAGTGTGATGAGCGCGCCCGCATGGTCGTGCCGCTTTTCAGGGAACTAGATGGCGCTGTGGCCCGTATTCACGTCGCGCGCTTGAAGCAGAAGCGTTGCCAAGGCCGCGTATCGCCGCATTTCGTTATTCCACTTCGCGTTTTTTTTTTTTTCCGCTAGTGTGGCTACACACATTGCATGTTGTAGCTCATTGATATGTAATGCTACGATGACGTGAACGGATGGCAGAAGATTGCACGGATGCGAAATGCCCTCAGCTAAACGCGATCAACAGGATGTTGGATTCTTGTGATTACAATAGTTTAGTTCGCCCTTAGACTTATTAAACAACTCTTAATGAAAAAAAGAGTGTGGACACTTTATTGTATTATCGTTTATTGTAATACACTTTATTGTATACTTGTCCAAACACAACACAAAAACACACAGATGCAGTCGCACAGGTTAGAAAGCAGTCATGTGGCCTGAATGTTTATGTCAGACGGCTAAGCATCAGATGTTTTTTTTCTCTCGCGGGTAGATGCACGCTCTTCGTTCGGCGACTTCGTGTAAAAGTGGAGTCGCGTTATGAAAAAAAAAAAACTTTATCATCTGGTTGGTTAGGCGAGCAGATGATAAAGCAACTGAGGGCTCTTCGTTCGCATTATCATGCATTCAATCAACCAATCTGGGTTGTACTTCATTCCCTTTGCCGACTTACGTCATGCACCCTGAAAACACTGCATGATGGCAAGCTTTTGCTTGAGTGTGAGATCTTTTAGTCGGTTTTCAAGGACGTTTTCTTCAAGCTCCTCACTTTGCTGTTTCAATTTCTGCATCTTCTGTCTTCATGTCTTCATACCGCGAAAGCTTGGCCCTTAATCTTTTAAGAGCTTGTGTTTGTGCCCTCCTCCTTAATGATATACGAACAGCTCGAGTCAGGCTGCGTTGTTTCCGCGCAGATCTTTCGTTAATGAGGCCTTTCCTGAGATGCTTGCACGAAACGCATTGTTTTTTCGCTTGTGCAGTTCCCCGGCATTTTGAACTCGATATTACGGTACCAGTTACCGCGTACCTCTCGTTGCCGATGGCAAACGGAATTTCTTCAAGAGTTCCAGCCCCTGAGCACACACTTAGAGCGTCTACCTTCCCTAACAGTGAGGCAGGGTCGTCACATGCATCGTGCAGTGTCTGCACTCCTTTCACAAACACTTCTTGCTTCACCCCGTTTTCTTCTTGTGTGAAAACAACCAACTTCCTGGCACAAGATGCTTTTGTCTTTTCCGGGTTCACACACGCTGTAACCAACAATTAGAGGAGATACACTCAATGTATGTTTCCCCCACGAGGGCGACGGACGGTAAGGCGAGATTGTCAAACGGCATGCACGAATCGCTGTCCATGTCAACACTGTCGATCGCGTTCTCAGCACTTACTGATGAGGCAGTTTCTTGTGCACGTTTCTTCCTCGGTGGGGCATACTGTCCTGTCCTCGTAGGGCGCTTTCTCTCCGGTGGTAGCTCCTTTGAGCAATAGGCAGGGAGGTTCGGCGCGAACTGCGTTGGAACTGCTCCCGGAAGCAGCACAGGCCTGGTTCTGTCAATGCGGACGAGCTCACCATTCACAGTGTGCACCAAAAAAGGAGAGTTTAGTCTTATTAGACTTAAAGCCTGTCGTACACCCAGGCACAAAACAGTGACTCTGCCTCCGCGGCATGGCTACAAAGGACGGGGGGGCGAACATTGCGCGCAGATCCGTAAAATTAACCGCACGCACGTTTCACTCAACAAAGAGAAACAGCAGGCTTTTCGGCGCGGCGGAGCTTCAGCGACGTGAATGCGGGAGCGAGCGCCCCCACGCGGTTCCCTCTCCTCAGTCTTCAGCGCCTCCCATAGGAACCGCTCGCCGGTCGTCACACTTCCCCATGCTAGCCGTTGTAGTACTGCCCAGGCACGTAGGCAGGGGGGGGGGGGCAAAATTCGTCCAGCCTTCTATATTCCTGGGCGATTTTTTTTAGGGGCGTAGCTCCTCTTAGTCTAACCTTGTCCCATGTCAGGCGTAACCGCGGCAGTATCTCCCGAACAGTATAATAGATGGCGCTCTCCCATAGAGCTGCATGCAAACTGCAGTTGGGTGACGATATACTAGATGGCGCTGTCCCATAGAGATAGAAAAGAAATAAATAAATAAATAAAGATAATAAAAATGAATAAAAAATAAAAAAAGAAAAAATAGAAAAATAAAAAAGAAGGAAAAACGGAAAAATAATCAAAGCGGCGTATCGCTTTGATTACTGCTGGGCGAAACCACTGAACATTTCACGGTGTACACATGATTGCTTCAGGAGCTTCGCCCAAGCTCTTCATCATTCACCCGTGGATATGCTGTAATTTTTTTCTTTTTGCTGTGACGTCCAACTTATGCCGACCGGACCCCGGGCCTCGTGTGCTTACACCCATTCTCTTAATCGACGCCTCGAAGAAAAGAAGACCCCTTTCCCTTCCAGCCGGAGGCGATGAAGACTGCATTCCGCAGCGGGGTTCTTGAAAGCGTCTGTCAATGGTCCTCGCGGGGCCCACTGCGCAAACACCAGGATTGGGTGGCAGCGTCCTTGGGCAGCGGTCACTGTGGAGGCGAGGCGCCGTGCGCGCCCCTCACTTTTATGGCATGGGCAAAGCGGAGCGCCTATTGTTGATTCCGTTCATGCAACTTTGCTATAGCCCCTGTGCCGGGCCAGGCCAGCCATCCCGCCAGCGGGGCCGCTGCCTCCACTGCTCCCGGGGCTCATTATCGCGTCTTCCGTGAATGACCGCCTGCGGCACTCAGGGAGAAGAAGCAGCAACTACGGGGAACCGTACCGAAGACACCTGTTACAAGCGTTGAAACATGACCTTGACATCTGGTCGTCAGGCGCCGGGGAAACGGGAGCTATGGGGACGGCCAGAGGCTTTTCTGCACAGCGCTCAGAACACATCGCTCAGAACGCATTTTTCGACTAGTCCAAAAATAGTGAAAATTAAAACAAAAATGTATCAACTATCATAGTCATGAAAGATCAGCGCCTTGAGATAAAGGAAAAAATCATTTCGGAGCAATTGATCAAACCAGTAATTTTATATAAATTATTTAGCACGACACAGTTTCACTTCCGTACCCAAAGTTCGAAGCGCCTTCTAGGCAACACAAAATATTTTCCCGAAATATAGCACCTCAATAACTACTTCTCACATTCACATATACTAGCACGATTTTTTTCAGCATGATCGGAGATGGCTGAAAATTTACCAGGTACACTTGATATGGAATGACCCATAGATATATATGTACAGTAGACTCCTGTTAAACGAAAGCTGAAGGGACCAGGAAAATCTGTTTCATTTAACAGGAGTTTCGTTTACTGAGAGATGAAAAGGGGTGCAGAATTCAAGCACAAAACCAATCATGTTAGAGGCAGTTGTTCCATTTAAGCAGCAATTTCATTTAAGAGAGTTTCGTTTATTGAGAGTCTACTGTACTTTTTTCTTTGCCGTGGACCCGCAATGGTCATTACAGCATCCAACAACGTCTTGCGTTTGTACACGTACATACGTAAGCTTTTTGGGTTGTGAATAAGAAAGAATGAATGCACGCAACAATTACGGAGGGGGGGGGGGGCTTCTCACATGCTGTCCCTACGTACTATTGGGGTGGGGGGAGTGAGCTAAGGAAAGCAGCCGCAGACATCAGCTCAAGCGGCATCCTTTGTTCGGTTGACCAACTAGTACAGTGTGCTCGTCGCTGGTTTCATGCAACACCCTCTAGACTAGAAGGTGTTGCCATCTTCTCACCTTGCTGCCGACGCGCAACTGGACGACCACTTGCCTACCCTGTACGTCCTTGGAGTGGAAGTGGTGTAGCCCTGTTTCCATCAACCACAGCAGAAGCACCAGCTTGCCCTGCACACGCAGTGAGAAAGAACTTCGCTGACCAGCCACTTAATTCAGAAAGAAAACATCTTTAACGAGCCCACACTGCCACCACCGTTACCGACAACGATAATAATAATAACAACAACAACAACAACAATAATAATGATAATAATAATAATAATAATAATAAAATACAGTTGAAATGAAATTTAACAAAGTGATGACTGCTTTTTTCAACAGGGAAGTTTGTTCAACAGGGGAGTTCGTAAAATTCAAGAAGGGGATTTTTCGGCCCTGCGAAATCTAAAATTGTAACGAAGCGACACCAAAAGCTACCGCTGCATTGTATTCGCAGCTAAGCCACACCTGCGCGTGTGAAAAGTCAGCAAAGGGAGCCCAAATTCCTCCTGCATGAAATCGCCAAGAAAAGAAAAAACAATTAACAAACCTCGGTGTTATGGAGGAAGTGAAAGAACTGCATGCGCTTGACCAGCAGTGGCCGTACGCACTCTTGATAACCCATAAGCACCCACGCGTCGTGAGCCCCAGCAAACCGCCTCAGGAGATCGACGGCGTCGTAAATCACCTGACTTGGAGTGGGCACAGGAGCTGTGGGTTCTGTGCATGGGCGTGGAGAGCAGCCTCGACAAAAAAAGTCACAGGGTCCCTTATGCTTGATGGGTTCGAAACAGCGCGAAAGATACGAGGACACAGAAAGAAACGGACAGGAACAGGCGCTGAACTACCAACAACGCTTTTTTATTTGTGTGAACACAAATAAATAGGCTTTTCACATGAGAGGAGGGGGAGTGATATCGAAAAAACACATGTGCCCTACCCTATACAATGCATCAAATTAACGTTGCAGATAGCTAATCTCTTTGTCGGTTAACACTATCGAAGGTGAACTGACAAGTGCTGACCCGACGTTATGCATTACGAAGGCTTCATGTTATGGCTTCATAAACTTCAGGGGAATGGAAATTTCTTCGTTAGATGGTGAACATGGCAAAATCAGGTTTCGGTAGATAGAGTTTTAACTGTAATAACTGTGCACTGATATTGAGGTACACACAATAAATCTCTCATTAAAATGTGATTAAAATTTGGAAGTTCGGGCAAGGATCATTCCAGAATTAATACTAAATGTCTAGAACAAAATGCAGCCGCAAATTAGGGCTGTTAAGATATGCGCCCCCACCCCCTGGGTGGGGCACTCTGTGTTTGAATCAACATTTTTTTTAACATCGCTGAATGAATCAACATGAATCAACATTTTTTTTTCAGTCATATCTTTTTATTTCGAAAATTCATTGATGCATGTGGCGTTCAATTAATTATAAGCAAAATATACTTGTGAAACAACCCATACTCAAGAATGATGGTTCACATCCTGAAAAACTAAATTCGAACTAACATTATAATTTTTTTTCTCCTGTATGTTCCTCATTCAAAAATAAATTGGTTGTGTTCAGATAAGAACGACGGTGCATGTACACGGACTCCCTTTAATTTCGCTGAAAAGAATAGATATATTTGCTGTCCGAGTCCCCAGGGCGACGAAACCAATCTTAGTTTCGCGAAACATTTTTTTTGCCTTAGTCAACAAAATTCGGAAGTCTCCACTAAGCCAGAACCGTTCTTTGCGAATTGCGAAAAATGGGATTTTGACGAGATCCTACAGAACTGTTGTAGCTGCGAGTCTCAAAATTTTTCTTGACATACTAAGAGTAGCATGCGTTTACAAAACATTGTTATGTTGCAGTTTTATTAACCATATTTTAAAAAAGAAAGTCGCAAATGCGGCACATCGCTCAATAATGCTCGAATTTCAGATTTCTTGCTCCGCATCTATCATAGTTAGAACTTCCCTCGAGTCTAGTTTTCGCATACAACCATTTCTTCAGCCCTAATCTACACAGGGCGCGAGACAGGCACAGAAGGAAGAGTGGGTCCACGCAGATAGTGTCTTGCAGGCGGCACCTACGATCTCCGCCTTCTTGCGCCTGGCGTCCGACAATGACGGTTCACCTTCACCGCCAGAGGAGAAATTTGTGCTCAGTAAATGAATAAGTTTAGCTCCTCAGCAGCGTTTTTCTCAGGAACAAAATTTTTGACAGACGCAGACGCATCTGTACATTTTACGGCAACCTGTTTGAAGAGGCTGAAGCAGTTTCCAAGACGGAGAGAGCTTCTTCTGGCATGAAGCCCATGAACAAGGCGTTATCTAAATCTTTCATACTCCGAAATATTTTTTCTTGTGTTTGTTCAGATAGCGCTAAACGCTCGCTTTGAGCTGTGCAACTCAGCCATACATCTCAGGGGAGTACAAGAAGCGCATGTATACTCACATAGACTGAATTCTAGCAGAATTCTGGTTTGAGCGATTTGGTACTGGTTCATGACTGAGGATACTTTTGGTGCAAATCGAACGAGGACACATAACACAAAGAAACAGGACGGGCGCCGAACTTCCAACTAATTTTATTCCACCAGTTCGAGGCATTACATATCCACCCTCAAGGGTGTGATTAGCCACCTCAAAGCCAGTAGGTTGTCAATTCTGCAAGCTGACAAGCAAGGAGGCTTTGTCGTGTTGTAGTATACCCAAACTTGTAGTATACCGAAATTGGCCTAGCAGGGGATCAGTGTATGACGAACACGATCCACTGGTCATGACATGAATAACGCAAAATACCTGTCGCGTACGTCATGAAACCCTTTCTCTCAGTCACATGTGGCACATACCCGCATACCAGAGTTCGTGTTTTGCGGGTATGTGCCACAGGTGATAAGAGTCTCAACCAACACAGTAACCGCGAACAGACACACACTGACACACCAGAAGAGTGATAATAATAACTGTTGGGGTTTTATGTCCCAAAACCACGGCATGATTATGAGAGACGCCGTAGCGAAGGGCTCCGGCAATTTTGACCATCTGGTATTCTTTAACGTGTACCGATATCGCACAGTACACGGGCATCTAGCATTTTGCCTCCATCGAAATTCGACTGCCGCGACCTTCGGGTCAGTAGCCGAGCACCGTAACCGCTACACCACCGCGGTGAACACAAGGAAAGTGAGGAAGCTGTAGACAGAACAGTCCTGGAAGACGCTAAACTACCATCCACTCGTCCACGTGGCCCGCAACGAGGGCCACGTGGATTACGCAAAAACCGGGATCAATGCCTCCAACAATAAATCTGCCGAGAGAACCAGGCCTCCCATCATTACCGGTGACTTCAACATTGCTTTATCAAGACCCAACAACCCCTGGTCCTTATACTGCGTGAAAGACTGCTTGGATGTGGACAGGGCATCAAAAGACCTCGCTGCCACGACCAGGACAGGAGGCATCATAGACCATTTCATCGTGAGAGGCATCCAGGATTTCCACCAGCTGTGCTATACCTCGCAGTTCACTGCACTTAGACCCATCGTAGCCACGATAATGAGCGGATCCAAATACCAAGTCTGGTCCGGCTGCTGGGGCTCACTGATCACGGTGATGATGACCCTGTTCAAGAACCCCTTCTACACATGCACACGGGTTCTTGCGTGCGTGCATGTGTTTGTTCTCCGTGCGTGCATTCTCCGTCATAACGGACAAGTATAAGCATAACAACTGTAACAACTGCAACTGTGACTGTAACGTGCGTGCAGTGCGCCTGCGCGTGCCACTCGGTTGTGTATATACCTCGGGAAACTTTCCTGAATGAAACTTAGTTGTGAGTAACGCCTGTCCTGTGCGTCTGTGTTCCTTCATTGTCTTGTTCTGATTCACGCTATCTAGTATTGAATAATATAAGCACTATATATCAGCTTACCGCGTCTGGTGTTGGTAACACCCATGTTGCTCTTGGCATCGTTACGCAACTGTAAACAACTGGTCATCTAATACATATGCAACTCTTCAACACATGAGTGTGCGTATATTACTACCACATTTCTCTAGCCTCATTCCGTAACGTTTAGCTCAATGTGAAAAATTAAGCCACAGTCACCATCCCGCGCATGCTTCGCATAACATCGATTCCCACGGTACGTGGGATCTGCCGAATTTTTTTTTTCTTCCCCACTAGATATTTTTTTTTTATGTGCGACTAACTTACAATCAAGAACATGCCTAGTAAACAAGCAACCAAAGAAAAGCACTGAACAAGACACGGCGGTCTCGTTCGCGCTTTACGTACTCGAGTGATGCTATTCGCACGACGGAGTGCAGTTATTTGCAATGTCACGAAAAACGAAACGTGCCCGCTACTTACGGAAGTCACTACAAGTCTGCACGTCGTGTTTAGCTCCAGACGCTCCTTGATGAGAGCTCTCAGGATGCTGGACGCGTCCATTCCTCTAAAGATATTACCATCCTCCTCTTTGACAGGCATTACTGTAACGCGTGTCGTGAACAACGCTGTGGACGAATCAGTCGCCTTTCTCCCAAGAACAACGCCGCACTGAGCACAACGCAGTCTCCCATCTCCCCGCTCGAAGTTTCCTCCACAAACTCGCACGTTATGCACAGTCAAATGAGTTGTTGACGTGAACAACTCGTCAGGCTTCGGTTCGAGAACAAGGGGAATTTCACTGCCGGTGGTAGATTCGTGCTTGTGGCAAAACCATTCTCCAGCTGCTTCTCTCCAATTTTCGGACGGCAGCGGCAGGACTCTTCGGAAACTGGCGTCTTTATCCAGAATTTCTGCAAAGCAACTGCCACACTTAAAGCAATACTGGGTACCAGCAACAAGTGCGGACGCCACGAGGTGTTCCAGCTTGGACTCAGCCTTTTCGAGAAGAATGTTGAACGTGAGTTCGCGGCACGGCATAGGTTGGACAAACTGCTCACGGTCCCTAAGAACTTCGTTCTCCTGAACAGCCGAAAGCCTGTTGGCTTTGAACACGACGTTGTCGGAAAATGTCAGCTCCGTCTGAATACTGACGGCATCGTTTTCCTTCACGACGATCTTAAGTTTCGACGATGAACAATCGACTTCGCCGGTGATGGGGCCATTCTGGAAGTTCCAAACCAGCGCCTGAACTTTGCTGATGCCTAATGACGGCCGAATCTCAACCGAACAGTCCATGTTTGAAAGGCGTTTACAACGAAACACACACGCTCAGGAACAAACACCAATCCACGTGCGGATAAGCAAAAATACCCGCCGCTTTTTGGCCCAACGTTACTAGAACAAGAACAAACTCAGTTTAAAAGCTCCGCCGGAGAGGCGGTCCGCGTGGCGGTCGCGAGAACTAGTGGCGCTGCAGTCACGTTAGCTCCCGCGGCTGGCGCTTGTTGTGATCTGCGCCGCCGATGTACGAGCGCACGTGGGTTACAGCGTCGTTTGCGCTTTGTTAGCTCGTCATTTTTTTGCGACTGTTCTTGACCAGGCTTAGTGTCTTGTACGAAGACACATGCATGATGTACGAAGCGTAACGAGGGCGTACAGATTCACAGTGCGGTATGCCGACTTGCTTTGCGCCGGGCTGCAAGAGCGGCTACCGCAACGACGACTCCGCTTCATGACACTTCTTCGGACCTCCAAAAGATCCTACGCCATTCAAGCTTCGCATCGCAAAGATAAAAAGCTTACTGCGAAATTCAAGGTCTGTGACGTTCATTTTGAGAGTGACGACATTGTAAAGCACTATCGTCGTGTCGTTGCGGGACAAGAAGTTTTGATCCTACGTGGAAAGTGGGAACTCGCGCCCGATGCCGTGCCGCGCTTGTTCCCAGCACTTCCACCCCACATTTCAAAGCCAAAATGTTCGGGGTTTAGGCGCAAATCCCCCCAAAACGCAAGGCGTCCCGCGAAATCCCAGTGCCCAGTTTGGAGGAGCCGCCAGAAATAGAACAGCAAAACGAAAGGCAGGCGATTACCTATATACGCTACCGAGACTGAGAGTTGCATCACACTGACATTCGATCAGTTGTCAGCTGTCGCTATGCCTTCAAAGCAGTGGATTTTCGAGAGATTTTACGACAAGGTATCGAACAAGATGTGCGGAATATTTTACACTCGCCGGCTCGGGAACGGGCTGCTCAGCGCAAAAATTTGACACGGTACACATAGAAAAGACGAGGACCAGCGCTGGTCCTCGTCTTTTCTGTGTGTACCGTGTCAAATTTTTTGCGCTGAGCAGTTTAATAATGGAATACCAACTAGCCCAAACCCACACTTTGCTTCGGGAACGGAGACTTACTTGTGCAAAAGATAGTTGTAGTTGACGAGCAGTTTAACTGCGTAGTGAACGGCTACAGCACGAAACGCAAACGGCTGTCGTACAGTGTAAGAAGTGCTGCGGGCATGAAACATCTGCTCGGTGAAGTTGAATACTGACGACTCTTCTGGCGACAGAGTACGCGCGAATAACTGCTTGGTGCTCACATCACGGCCGATCTGTTGGAATTGTTTAAGGCACCGTAGAAGGATGCGACGCGTAGAAAGATGAGACACCGAAAATACAACTATCCGCTGAAAAAATTGCTCAGAGACGACATCTATTCGATGTAATCGCACACTGAGATTTCATTTACCGAGTTCTCGTAAAATTTTCCGATTTTGGGTCAGTATCCCTTTAACCGTCGCCAAAACGTGTCTTGTAAACATTGCAGAGCATTGGTGATGTTTTTCGAGACAGTTTTTTTCAATAAATTGTAGAAACATGAGTACTGTTTTTTTAGAACGTTTTTGTATCTCGAGTAAGTACGCTTCTTTGTACGCTATAAAGGCTTTCACAAACGTGTTGGGTTGTTCTTGGTCTAGATAAAACGGCAGCGGCTAAAATTGTGGTGGTAGTTATAAAAATTAAGGCTCATTCACTCCTGCGACTAGCGCCGGTCGCGCGACCGTTTGCGACTGGCGGTCAAAAAGCGACTCAAAGCAACCGATGTTCACACCTGCGTGCGACCTATATACGTCGCCACATAGAATCCACGTCTGCTCGCGTTGCAGTTGCCCCGTAAAATAAGCTGACGTCCTGTTTCTGCGCACGTGTTATCTCAGAGCTCTGCGACTGCAGTCGCGCGACTGAAAAATCGAGCAGCGAGCGACTGGGCCAAAGCATCGTGGATTTTTGGGCTAGTTGGTTATATGCTTCAGAATGGGGCATAGCGCTAACACACACGGACGAGGGACTGTTGTCTCTTCATCGTCCGTGTGTGTTAGCGCTATGCCACATTCTGGGGCCAAAGCAGTCGCCTTGCGACCAAAACGGCCATTCGCGACCATTTGCGACCGTTGCTAGTCGCCGGTGTGAACAAGCCTTTACGCTGAAAACCCTCATTCGCTTAGAAACTCCTATGCTTGGAAGTTAAGTGCAATGTAGACAGCTCAAATATTGTCACAGAGTCGTGACGTCGACGAAGGCAGCAGTCAGCAGGTCCGAGATGAAACTCTTTATTTGGCCGAACTTGTGGCCGGGAAACTGAAAGTCAAACTCCAGCAATACACTGATAGCGGCGAACAGAGCATCGACCGTCGATCAACTGACAAGCGGTGAAGCGCGTCGGCTTTTATACAGGCGCTATCGAACTTTGCAGCAATATCGCTGGTGGCGGCGTTATCTCTCGACAAAGCTAGAACATTCGCGTGCGGGGCGCAATCTTAAGAAACCGATCCACTACAATCGCGAAGCTTCTCGAACACTGCTTCGCGGACAGCGTCGAGCGTTGATAACCGTCCTTGCTGGTCAAATCCGAATACATCAAAATAAAACAAGAAGTGGGCGTGGCAATACAGACCGAACATCGATTCTTAGGCAATCAATGAACAACGCACGCGGGCCAATGCATACGGACGACCTTATGCACATCCACCTAAGTATCCACCTAACTAGTACAATAAGAAAGTTGCCGCGCAGTTGCCGCGAGCAACTGCGCGGCGGACCGCAGCGGCAGCAGACGACGCGCCGATAGTGGCGCAAGACGGAACTGCAGCGCCGCTAGTTCTCGCGACCGCCGTTCGGACCACCCTCCTCCGCTGGCGGAGATACGGAGCTTTGAAACTGAGTTCGTTCTAGTAACGTTGTTTTGGCCTTTTTGGCAGTGGTGATGTTCATACTTATTGGCATCCCCTTTGACGCGAGGGGATGACAGTCTCCTAACCCAGTTGATTTATTCAGGTCTTATATTTTATCCGACTCTGAGCTTATTAACGCATTGATATTTTATCTCATCATTAAAGCTCTTTCTCTATCGTGCGGTTACACATGTCCGGGCTCTTCGTGAACGACACCAATCTGAACCAAGTCCAAAGCTCACCGAAACCCATGAAACACAAAACTTCTATAAAACGTCTTTATAACGTTTAAAACCTCTATAAACCTTCATAAAACGTTTTATAGAGGTTTCGTGTTTCGTGGGAACTCTATGGTGGTTGCTTCTCCGTGGTGGATGTTAGATTTTACCGTGAACTGTGTGCATTAGCGAGAACCGTCTCTGCCCGTGGGGACGTGGTCGCGTTGTGTAAGAGTGTTGTAGAAGGTGATTCATATGCAAGTGGTTGCCGCTTTTGTTAGTTCTGCGATGTCGCCGTGTTCAGTGGACGCTTATGAGTGGAGGGTACTAGCTGGTAAAACAAATCTTCCTAAGTGTTGGCCGCCAAATCTATAAGCGATGATAACGAGCTGTACGAGCATGAAATAAAGGCCATGTGTTATACGATTTGTGAATATTCTGTTTGACGCACTAGTGTTGTGGCCTGCGTGGATGTGTGTTGCGTGATCGAGGGTCGATCGCTATCAGTTGGACTGTCATTTGGGCGAATTACTTGAACCAACACTTTTATTTAAGCTTCGTCTTGCGTATCTGCGTGAGACAGATACGGAATGCACAAGTTGGAAGCGACGGGATATGAACAGGCGTTCACCCGACGTTATTGTCAGAGTGGCTTAATTATGCTGTCGCCGATGATGACAATCGGGTTTCTACGCAGTGTCGGTTTAGGTAACTGTATACAAATTAAAAAGGAAATAAAATTTTGTCCAGCTTAAATTCCCGACACCTAAACGTCTTTCTAAAAGTCAACATTGCCACAACACAGTTCTGTCATGCGGCGAGTGCACGGAGGGTACTGCGGTAAAGCATACATAGTACGCGCGCGCGTGTGTGTGCCTTAATTATACACGCGCCGTCCTCTGTCTCATTAGTGGTGATGCGGCGGATAGCATTGCCACCAACTCCAGGCTCTGTAATGAGCCCATATCAATTTACTCTGTAAAAAAGAAAAAAATTTGGCAAGCGATTCACAAGGCAGTGAGCGTCTAGTTCATTGCAGGATTAATTCAAAATTGTTGCATGGCACCTTTAAAGAAGTGCAAAATGCCTGTGACAGACTCCAGTGGTACTCCAGATTCCGTGCCATCACATATATATGCTCCAAAATGAAAATGATTATAAAGGACGTATATACTCAGGCTAGGCATAGCAGATGATCATCGATATTCCAATAATTTTCTTTGAAAAGTAGTAGCTTATGGTTCACTTTATGGAGTTCTTTCGAGTAATCAAGAAAAACAGCTATTGAAGAGTGGTCTAAAATTATAGGTTCAGCTTGTCATGGAAGCAAGTTGAGCTTTGCAAGAAAATTATGAAAACCATGCTGTGCCAGAACTAACAGCAAGGTGGTTTCAGGAAACTTATGGTGACCCAAGATGATAGCATGTGTTAAAGCATCTTACAGGGGCTACTTGTTGGAAAGATGGGGAGGTAATTAGGCAAGTGCCTGTCATCAGATGAGGAGATGCATCATCAAGTCTTTAAAAAATGTCTATGAAGGGGATGCTAAAAATTTCTTGAAGGAATTAACACACCACAGTACTTATTAAAGTCTCCAATTTAATGAGGTTAGCACTGGGGCTAGCAGGTATCTTAAATGAGCTGGTCACTTTAGTAATACCCCTTGTAGGTCAATAATTAATTTTTTTCACAGCATGGTGCGGATGAGATAGGATTGTGCAAGTGGGGCAATTAGAAGTAATGAAATTATTTAACATACTTTTTTAATAATGCCTGAACAGTCTTAATGCAGAATGATGTTTCTATCAGGGTGAATTTACTTTTGCTTATGCTTCTGGTGGCATCATTGCAGTTTATATTAACTGGTTTCATGCACTGTATATCAAGCACCACTGATGACAATGTGGTTTTTACAAGGTTAATTTACTGATTAAAAAAATATAACATCAAGAAACTGCATGCTTTGTTACAGCTTAATCAGGCATATAATTTGGGACTCTTTAGTGAATTGTATAGGAGAGGTCTGTGTACAGAATATCATGGTAATCTTTTAATGCTCCATCTTTGTTTGCGTAATGCTTGAAGCCTTTTTTTCTATTAAAAATTGCTTAGGAGCAAGAAATATCCAACACCAGGATTGGGCCTTGGGTAAAGCAGGTAGTAAGAGCAAGCTCAATCACAAGCCATTCAGGAGCACCAACTGAAGGAACTAATACCTGTAGGGCAAAACTTCCAGTACACCATGAAGGGGATGGGAGGGGGGTGCAGGTTAACATTTCAAGAGGGCATCCCCTGACCGTCGTCCTTCCCTAGCCACGAACTTGTACTGTCAACGTTTATCATACTCCTACTAACACAAGACAGACTAGGTAAAGTCCCTAGATAAAAAATCTAGGGACTTTAAGACTAGGTAATGTTGCTTCTTTATTGCAAGATGGAACATCAGACCTTTTCAGAATTTCCTCACCGGAAGCCATTAAGTTTGCCTAAAAGCCTTTCCTTGTGTGGTGTCCCTTTTAGATGCGAAGTATCTTAAGGCCGAGCTCAATCCGGTGGTGTGCGGCATGACCACCCTTACTGCGCATGTGCATACCCTCTCCACACACCACCTCTCCACTCACCCTCTCCACTTTCCCTCTCCCTTCCCCCTTCCCCTTACCCCTCTCCCCTCCCCCTTTCCACTCTTCCTCTGAAACGCGGGCTAGACATGCCGAAATTCTCTCCTGCGCAACGCCGCGATGAGCTCAAGCGCATGCGCGTCCCCTCTCCTTCTCTCTCCTCTCCTACGCTGCCCCACTCTCGCCCGCCTGTTGACCGCGTTCCCCGCTCGCCCTGTGAGAATTAACGGCCAGGCTAGATGGAAGATACGACGCGCGTAGCGTCCCTCTTCGCGTTCCACGACGCGAGGTCGGTAGCATGCCCAACGAACGCCAACAGAGCGTGATCGTGCAAGTGCTCCGGCTTCGCATCGCCTCATGGTCCCCTTTAGCGGGAGATGGTGTAATTTTTTTTGTTCCCACACAGTTGTCGCAAGCAAAAGTATGCAGCTTGTCACAGTCTAGCTGGTGCCACACAGGGATGATTCCAGCCATCGTGATGAGTACATACTCCACTGGAGCTGTCAGACACTGTAGAATCATGGCCTGGTGTGCATGCTTAGGATCTTAAAGATGTAAACAGTGACCACTTCTGCTTTTGTCCCCTTCACACTTGCACAAGATTTTGACAGAGACGTTAGTTCTGGCAATGCTGCCACGGTGGTAAGAAGGAACTTCAAGATGTAAACAGTGACCACTTCTGCTTGTGTCACTCACATACACAAGATTTTGACAGAAACGTTAGTTCTGGCAATGCTGTCACAATGGTAAGAAGGAACTTCAAGATGTAAACATTGACCACTTCTGCTTGTGTCACACACATACTCAAGATTTTGATGAAGACGTTAATTCTGGCAATGCTGTCACAGTGGTAAGAAGGAACTTCAAGATGTAAACAGTGACCACTTCTGCTTGTGTCACTCACATACACAATATTTTGACAGAGACGTGAGTTCTGGCAATGCTGCCACGGTAGTAAGAAGGAACTTCAAGATGTAAACCGTGATCACTTCTGCTTGTGTCACTCACATACACAAGATTTTGACAGAAACGTTAGTTCTGGCAATGCTGTCACAGTGGTAAGAAGGAACTTCAAGATGTAAACATTGACCACTTCTGCTTGTGTCACACATACACAAGATTTTGACAGAGATGCTAGTTCTGGCAATGCTGCCACGGTGGTAAGAAGGAACTTCAAGATGTAAACAGTGACCACTTCTACTTGTGTCACTCACATATACACAAGATTTTGACAGAGACGGGAGTTCTGGCAATGCTGCCACGGTAGTAAGAAGGAACTTCAAGATGTAAACAGTGATCACTTCTGCTTGTGTCACTCACATACACAAGATTTTGACAGAAACGTTAGTTCTGGCAATGCTGTCACAGTGGTAAGAAGGAACTTCAAGATGTAAACATTGACCACTTCTGCTTGTGTCACACATACACAAGATTTTGACAGAGATGCTAGTTCTGGCAATGCTGCCACGGTGGTAAGAAGGAACTTCAAGATGTAAACAGTGACCACTTCTACTTGTGTCACTCACATACACAAGATTTTGACAGAGACGTGAGTTCTGGCAATGCTGCCATGGTGGTAAGAAGGAACTTCAAGATGTAAACAGTGATCACTTCTGCTTGTGTCACTCACATACACAAGATTTTGACAGAAACGTTAGTTCTGGCAATGCTGTCACGGTGATAAGAAGGAACTTCAAGATGTAAACAGTGACCACTTCTGCTTGTGTCACTCACATACACAAGATTTTGACAGAAACGTTAGTTCTGGCAATGCTGTCACAGTGGTAAGAAGGAACTTCAAGATGTAAACATTGACCACTTCTGCTTGTGTCACTCACATACACAAGATTTTTACAGAAACGTTAGTTCTGGCAATGCTGTCACAGTGGTAAGAAGGAACTTCAAGATGTAAACATTGACCACTTCTGCTTGTGTCACACACATACACAAGATTTTGACAGAAACGTTAGTTCTGGCAATGCTGTCACAGTGGTAAGAAGGAACTTCAAGATGTAAACAGTGACCACTTCTGCTTGTGTCACACACATACACAAGATTTTGACAGAAACGTTAGTTCTGGCAATGCTGTCACAGTGGTAAGAAGGAACTTCAAGATGTAAACATTGACCACTTCTGCTTGTGTCACACATACACAAGATTTTGACAGAGATGCTAGTTCTGGCAATGCTGCCACGGTGGTAAGAAGGAACTTCAAGATGTAAACAGTGACCACTTCTACTTGTGTCACTCACATACACAAGATTTTGACAGAGACGTGAGTTCTGGCAATGCTGCCACGGTAGTAAGAAGGAACTTCAAGATGTAAACAGTGATCACTTCTGCTTGTGTCACACATATACACAAGATTTTGAGAGACGTTAGTTCTGGCAATGCTCCCATGGTGGTAAAAAGGTGTACACCCACAGGAACACCATGGCAAAGCAAGCTGAGGTTCATATTGAATATAATATTCCACTTGCAATACAATGGTAATTAAGTACTTTTGCATTCATTTGTAGTGTCAGGCATCATATCATTCTGCCTAACCCTGATCTCTTTTACTTATCGTCTACATAGTTTTCCAGGTTGGTGACAGTACAGAAAGAAAAAATTCTTTGCGGGAGCACCACATTTTAATTTCACAAGACTCCACTGAACCACTTACAACATATGCAAACAGTGATATCTTAAATGCCACCGTTTTTTGTCCTAACAAAGGTAAACTGGTTGTTATCTTCGGTCTATGATCTTACAGGAGCTTTTTAGCATATGCAGCAAGATGGCAAGTTGGGCCAGTTGGTTAACGTTCATGTTTGAAAATTTGGTTGAAGCGCATCGAAAAACACAGAATAGAAGAAGCAGACAGGACAGTGCTTTTACACTCGCAGCTGAAGCTTTATTAATCAGAAAAAGGTATAGACACAGACTAGAAGTGCTTCTTCTAGTCTGTGTTTTTCGATGCGCTTCAACCAAATTTTCAAGCTTATGCCCTGTTGTCATCTTGTGTCAACGATGCCATATACAATAAATAGTTTAACAAAGCTTATAACTCAACTAGATGCACGTGCATAGCTTCAGGGAGGTAATAAAATGCAGAAGTGACACTCACATAAGACAAGAAACACAGGACATGTGTTAACTTCCATCTATCTTTATTTGTGTCTTTGCCAGCAAACATGTAAGGAAACAGACACATACGCAGTATGGCAAGGTGCACTGCCACAGTCATTTAACATCAAGAGACATCACAAGACAACGCTCAAGAAACTTTTCTGCCTTTCCAAATTTCAGCAGATGTGAAATTCAGCAGAATACACACATCACTCCTTCCCCATCATGAAATGCTTCCAAGAGTTCACATGCCATTCTATCACAACCCCTGCCTGGAATCCTTACCTCATATTTAATCTCAACTGACATGCTCTGCCAGTCATGCAACAATAAGACACATTTGCCTGTCCACTCTTAACAGCCTGTAAGTCCACTCCTAAGAAACCCCCCCTCCCTCTCCACCCTCCACCTTCCCAGTGGTCATAGGCCAGATGGGTCATTATATTATTCACCTAGCTATACAACTATGCTTGTCGAACATGAATATATGTGATTCATACAATTGCTTTGCCAAAAACAAATGTAGTACAAGTACAACACTCTCTATGAAAGCTTTGTTAAAGTATTTTATAGAGCTCTGCGAATAGCAAAATTTTGGGTGCAAAGCGAATTCGAATGTCGAAGTGTGAGTGCGAATCGAATCGAATATTTTTCGAATATTTCTAGAATGTTTCTCGAATACTTCGAAGTGAAATTGCAGAAAAAAAAGTTGGAGAGGATTCCTAAGCATATTCTTATGAGATAGCAACATGAAAGTGTTTCTTTTCGCTAGGTTGATGAAGCACTGGCGGGGTGGTGTTTCATAGTTGTCTTATCAAGAATGAGGCAATGTAGAGGCCGAATTGTATTTATGTACATGACTTGGTGCAGCCAAAGTGTTGCTGACAACACTTTACACGTGATAGGCAAAGATGCCATTTCCTCAGCCTCTCCTGCTCTTTCAACTTCTGTGGAAGCCCAACTGATGTGGCGGACAAGGGTCTGCTCCCTTCAAGCCCGGAGTTCCAAATCTGCCTCATAGACGTCGATAAGAACATCTGAAATTTTGGATGATAAAAAGCTTCGGCTTCCAATTTTTCGGACTTCCTGCCCAAATTTCTGGTCCAAAACAGCATTAATTGAGCCCCCACCTCTGCCACATCTTTCGTCTCCATGTTAAAACCAGCGTTTTCTTGAGTTAGTACATTTGCGACCGTAGCAGAGCTTGAAAGGCAGCTTTGCCGCAATACGGGGTTGTGATGAGGTGAAGCATATTATAAATCTAGGGACCACTTTCAATAGGACGTTGACTGTCTCTTGGCAAAGTTCGACCGTAACGGAGCTTGAAAGGCAGCTTTGCCGCAGTACCAAGGTGTAATGAGGTGAAGCATATTGAAATTCTAGGGACCACTTCCAATCGGACGTTGTCTCTTGGCAAAGTTCGACCGTAACGGAGCTTGAAAGGCAGCTTTGCCGCAGTACGAGAATGCAGTGAGGTGAAACGTGTTAAAAATCTGAAGGGGTCACTTTTAATCGGACGTTGACTGTATTTGTTTTGGGGAAGTTCGAATAGTTCGAATAGTAAAATTCCAGTGCGGAGCAAATCGAATAGCAAACACTATTCGAAATATACTGGAAATTTCGAATATTCGTACACCCCTAGTATTTTATGATCATGGCACAGAAGCAGGGGCGTAGCCAGAAATTTTTTTTGGGGGGGGGTTCAACCATACTTTATGTATGTTCGTGCGTGCGTTTGTATGTGTGCGTGCCTATATACGCAAGAAAAACTGAAAAATTTCGGGGGGGGTTTGAACCCCCCCAACCCCCCCCTTGGCTACGCCCCTGCACAGAAGCGTGAACTGTTGGGCTAGTTGGTGAAACATGTTTTGAAATAGAAGAGCGAAAACTTGTCGATGTAGCACATCGACGAGTTTTCGCTCTTCTATTCCAAAACATGGCACAGATACTTTCTCTGGGAAACGTGTAAAGCCAACATGGACAATTATACACACCAGGAAAATTCCGACGCTGCAAATGTTCTAAGGGTGTGCAGATATTCAATGATTTAACACATCGAATTGAATACTGTCATATTCGGTTCAGTAGCCATTATGTGTAAAACTGAATTTTTTTTAATAGTATTACTAATGTTTCAAAATCTTAAGTGCACCAAAATAAACAGAAATTTTGTGTAAAAGTATGATAAATTTCATCCCTGCTGGCAGATTATAAGCACTAAACATGAGAGCTTACATAGTGCATCTGGCTACTTCGCTCTAGGAAAGTGATTTTACCAGTTATACAATGAAAGTTAAGTACCAACTAGGGGCAACCGAAGTTTTTTGTGTCTTTTTAATGGCCATAAAACTTAGTGTGCCATGTAACTTTAGTTTTGATTGAAGCTTTCGAGTGACGGCGTCTCGCTCACATTCGCCGCTGCATGCTACAATCGACATTTTTAAATGCGAAGCATTTCTTAGTGAACTTCTGCAACTTTGAGCATATCTATCTATCTATCTATCTATCTATCTATCTATCTATCTATCTATCTATCTATCTATCTATCTATCTATCTATCTATCTATCTATCTATCTATCTATCTGTCTGTCTGTCTGTCTGTCTGTCTGTCTGTCTGTCTGTCTGTCTGTCTGTCTGTCTGTCTATCTATCTATCTATCTATCTATCTATCTATCTATCTATCTATGAGAGGGCATATACACAGCGCATTCTTCCAACTAAAATTTGTTTGAAAGGAACACACACACATATATATATGGACAAAAGAAAAAAAGAGGAGAAAAGAAAAAGCCTGCGAGTGAAAGGCAAAGAAGATAAAACCAAAAATCGGCCCGCTTGGAAAAGAATAACACATGAGCGCCGTGCCTTGGTACTGTGGTTTTTGGCATGACGTAGGAACGGGGGCGATACAGCCGTCCCTACGTCCAAGGTATACCTCTAAGGTACCGACCTTGGAGGTACCACGGCACGGCGCTGACTTGCTATTCTTTTCCAAGCGGGCACATTTTTGGTTTTATCTTCTTTGCCTTTCACTCCCAGGCGTTTTATTTTTCTTTTCTTATCTCTTTTTTTTTCTTTGGTCCTTTGGTCCGTATATATATATATATATATATATATATATATATATATATATATATATATATATATATATATATATATATATATATATATATATATATATATATATATACATATATATATATATATATATATATATGTGTGTGTTCTTTTCGAATAAATTTTAGTTTGAAGAATGCGCTGCGTCTACGTCCTCTCCTTTGTCTGTTGTCTAGTGTTTGCGCTAAATACCATTATGACTGACTTGTTCCAACTCGCCCAACAAGCAACGTTGATGGGACGTATACCACAATTGGTATGGCACAACATGACTGTATGACGAACATAAATGATAGGTCATAACATCAAAATCATGACATGCATGTCATGAACAGCATGATTTACATGCCACGGCCTTGGTGCTCTTGCGGCCGTTTCGTTAACTTGATAATACCAAAATTGGTATGGTAACAAGATTGTCTGACAAACATAAGTGACAGGTCCTATCATGCAAATCATGACACGCATGTCATGTACAGCATGATTTACATTACATGGTCTCGGGGTGCCCACGACCGTTTAATTCTATGGATATATACCAAAATTGGTACAACAAAGCATTTCTGTATGGCGAATATAAATGACAGGTGGTAACATGAAATCCTATGCGTGTCATGTACGCAATGACATACATGCCCCTCTCATGGTGCGCTTGCGGCTGTTTCGCTATCTTGACATGTATACCAAATTTGGTATTGCGTGACGCGACTGTATGAAGACTGAAGACGTGACTGTATGACAAACATAACCCAAGTAACCATGGATATCCGCTCAGTGTCCATGAGCCCAATGTCTAGTGCCAGTATGGGACATTCACTGGATGTACATTAGAGATACCATAGTGGATATCCATTTTTGGAGTTGTGACGTGCATACGAGTTATAATCGATTATGGATCTTCAAAGGATATTCATGTATGCCTTTATGAAGAGTCCACAAATGAACATGTTTTCACTACATAAGCTGAAACAGCAGCTTTCTTACACATATGCCAATGCGCATCGTTACAGGTCATAATCAGAAAATTATTTACTAGGTTTAGAACCCAGAAACATCATTGAGGTACCACGTACAATAGAATATTTTCATGTATACCCCATACTGATTGAAATATAATATTGACTTGTTTGCTTGATTGTTCTATTATGTGAACTAATTGCCAGTAAACAGTTTAGTTGTGTAACTGGCAGCCCAAATGACTGAAATAAGAACTATATACGTTTCATTATATTAAAGGTTGTACATGCATGAATGCATATACAGTGAACTAGATGTCATGACATGAATGACTTCATTTGCCTCAAAGGCAAGCACGGCGATGTATGCAGCTCTATGCTGGCTGCCTCGCATTACGTCGGTTCCCACAGTGCGTTGGATCTGCCAGATTTTTTTCTGCATTGTGTCTCTCTGCGCTGAAGTGCGGTGCAGCAATGAGCTGAGGGTGTCTCATCATTTCAAGTCGAAGCACCGCTCGAACACGGCCTACGCTTTTTGCTTCGAGCTGCGTATCCGTCGAATGACCCTTGTGCCAGTGAACGGAGAAACTCTATTCGTTATGCATTATTGGTAAGGCGTGCCTAGTTTTTAAACCATGAATAAACAGGTGCAAATTTCACCTGCTATCAATCGGGCCAGCTTCACTAACAATGCTACACTAACGCACGGCTTCACGCATCAGTGGTGCGATCTTGTACGCGTTACAAAATAAACACGGAGGCGTGGCATGACAACCAGCCGCACGTGACCGCACGCGAATGGCCCATTTGAACCGCGACAGACGTCACGGCTCTGCATTGACCAATCGCGTGCGGTCACGTGCGGCCGGTTGTCATGCCACGCCTCCGTGTTTATTTTGTAACGCGTACAAGATCGCACCACAGAACACAGCTGGCAATTAGGTTGGTAGATTAAACCTGATTACTACCGCCAAATATAGCGTGCGTCTCAGGATCTGGCAGCGTTCGTTTTGTTCCATTATGGCGGAACCCATGCGGTTATAGGTTTCAGTGCCATGGACTCTATGGGGAGCTTTTACTCTAGAGCAGTATATTAACTCTATGCTATAGTGTATGCTATGCAAAACTGACTGTGCTTCTCCAACAATGTTATTAAACATACCTTAAGCAAATTCTCTTTCTACATAAAAAAATCACTTCAAACTGAGTGCGAATGAAGAAGTTCTCTAACACTCCGCGCACACACACACACACACACACACATTCGGCCGATGGAGTGGTGAGGGATGCTCCCCCCCCCCCCCTCGCGAACAAGTTGGTACGCCACTGCAAGTGGTGACAAGCAGCGTAGCAGACGTCGCCTTTATTGCGAATCGAAGCGCATTCCACCTCGTTTCCTTGTATTTCGGCGTTTTAACCGGCGAAGATGGAAGCACAGGTGTTGCTTGTAGGCTGTTCGAGTCGACAATAACGTTATTTGAGAGGGTTTTACCCCTCAAATGGGTGTTCGCCAGCAGCGACGCGAGTCGTCTGCTACTCGAGATGAAAGTTAAGTGCGCTTTTTCAAACGTGAAGAAACCGAGATACGCTTTGAATTCATAGTTGCTGGACAATTACAGGGACAGTAAACTTGTCTCGCAAAAGCGCGTGGGTTGGCAAATCTACGAACGAAGGTTTGACAATTTTTTCTTTCTTGGCGCAGCAGCTCGAAGCGCGGCAGGCCACACTGGTGCTAGAGGTTGGTGTGGTGGTTGGTGGTGGAGTTAACCAGCTGCGACTGTGAAGCAGCAAATCGTTCTGCTGGTATCTCGGGGCGCGAATCAACATCGGCGAAGAAGAGGCCGTCTCGTGACTCGTGCGCGGCTCTTGGACCGCCGAGAAAGCTCCTCTCGGGATCCCGTGCTTGGCGCCTGAGAGGTGCTGAGCGCCGCTAACGAGCTCCGAAAGGCATCGGCGCAGTCCACCGTAGCTCTCATCGGGGCTCGAGATCTCTGCAGGCGTCCTCCGTAGTCCCACCTTCTGGGGTATTGCGCTTTGCTGCCTCTTTCTCGCTGTCAAAGCATCTTATAACGTTCGCGCTGAGGAGCGGAGAAGTCGATGCATGTGCGTTGATCGCCGCGCGCCTGTATAACCTGTCGGTCTGGTAATGAGTAGTAGGGTTGAGTGAACGCGTTAAGGATCAGGCTAATCCGGCCTGCCCCTACGTTCTGTCGCCTGAAAGAAGCCAGATTGCTTTTTTTTTTTTTTTGCGGCTGCGTTTAGAGCAAGGACCGCGTTCAAGTCGGTGTATCGGCCATGCTCTTGGGCCCTTGGGTTTGATGACATATGTACGGCCCTCATCTTCATCCTGAAATGATATCTGTAAGCCAGGTCGTTGCTGCTCGAATAGGGAAACTAGTGCACTGTGCGTGAGTGAACTGTCGTTAGCTGCCAATTTGCATCCAGCCGTCACTTTCCGTAGTGCCTGCCAACGCGCGATTGGTTTCTATTCTGGATCGGTTGATCAACCGGTTTCCATCTGGAATGTTTTGAACATCACACTACAGAACATGGGCTTCCAACTGAGACCAACGCACACACTGTTGGTCCCAGTTCGAACCAGTCGCATGTCGAGTGCGCGTTGTCACCTCACACCGGTGTCTTATACCGGCGTCGCACGGGCACTTTCTGTTGAGCCCGATCGGTATCGAATGCATGTCGAGCGAACCGTGTAACACCCGGGTTAGCTTCGGGACGCTCGTATCGTTTTGCGAGCCCCCAAGGCAGAACAGAAAACGGAGAAGACCTCGCGAAAGAAAGGAAGGAACAAAAAAGTATCGATGAATATATCAGCAGGGACATATTTCACTTTCGCGCATTTGGTCTCAAAATCAGATGCTAACAAAATGTGGCGTGATCGTGCCATGATCGATGCTGCGTTTGTAGCACAACACTGTTGTTGCTGGTGTGGAATGTTTGCGAATGGGAATCGATATTGATCTTTGCTAGTGTGGCTGGTTTATTGAGAAAAGCACTGTTGATGTATTGGTATGCTGATAGGCATTGGGAAACATATGCACTTTGGATTTTTTGTTATTTGCTTTCGGGAAGCCTTCACATCATTCGAGTTTAATCTATCATTTCATTGTTTATTGTTTAAAGGACCCCTGACAGGAAAATTTTTGTTTGTCACTTCTTTACTGTAATTTGTAGCTTTGTGTCTGGTAATCCCTAAACTCAACCTTAAATGCTGTAACGTATTGTATAACTAATGCTAGCATAGCTGATTGTGACCATTTTATCGTCACTTCAAAACGCCCACCTAAAAACCATAAGAAACTAGCGCCCCATGCGGGGGAGCGCCAAAGATCACGTGCACTCAAGCTGTGGTGACGTTGGAAGCGCAGTTTTCAAATCGGGGCCCTGTGCGCGGTAGAGATTGAAACGATGTGGGTGCCTCGGTATGAGTTAAACCTGTTAAGTGCGTGTACCCTCATGAAAACTGCCTCGAGAGCAGCGCGACAACAGAGTGAGAGGGGTGAGGAACAATAGCCCTCGCCGGGTGCCAGTCGTGGTATTGTGTGCGTCCCGCAAACCTTCTGTGACGTCCACAATACTTGCTTTACTCGTGGAACGTCACGAGGGGCCTCGATCTACGTCATACCAGTGCGATGTCGCGAGGTGCAGCCAACTCAGATGAGCACTCATGCTTACTTTGAAACCAAATTAAAATATCTTAAAGGCAACGTTCGCCACTAATAATCGGTCAGAAGTGCCCCCGTATACAGGACATTCAAACAACACAAACATCTCGAGGTTTCAGTTTTGGTGTAAGGGTCCTTTAACACCTTGTGACTAGTGCAGCATAGCCTCAGCTGCTTTTGCGCCATAAAAACCAAATTAGTTAACTATTATTACCACACATGGTGGTAGTGGTAAAGCTGTCACTAGGCAGTTTTAGAATAGCATATGCAAAGCTTAGTGTTTGTCACCACTGTGCATGCGTTTTACACTATCTTCTTGCGGGCCTCCGTTAAGTAACGGAAATAGCGGGCGCCCCCCAAGGACCGCTAAAACTGCCTATTTGTGGAATGCAAATGCAAGGGCAAAATTTTTAAAATCAGATGCAAACAATTGGAAAATGTGCCTTGAATATCCTGTTCTGTATTTCCTAAAATATTTACAGAAGGGGGTAAAGTTGCTGAAAAAGCTGGTGGAGATCCTTCAGATGTTCATGACCACTTTTTGATGAAGGTAATTCCAGTTGACAAATAAGTGAGCAAGAAGGGAGAGGCAGCTTCCTCTCACTTGGAAGGCAAAGGGAGCAAGTGAAAGTTAATGCAAGCAGAGAGCTATGTGCTCAGGCAGGGATAACTGTTGGCATAAGTTGCCTCTAGTGCTAATCATTGACACATAAGACAGCTCTGTGAAAGGTGTTTACGTAGGAAAACATGTAACAAGACGTTCTTGAGATGCACCTTGTGGTTAGTGGGTACAATACAAACCCCAAACCATGGCTTCCAAAATATTCATTGCTCTGTGTGTGCTACCTAATCATGGAGATTATGCTGAAAACCCATGCTGGTTCTTGAGTTGTGCCTCCGTTTCACCTAGCAGTAAAGTGTTTTCTTTTTTCCAGTTTAAGTGTCAGAATTCTGTGTTTTTGCATGCGTTTTGTGATGTATCCACTTGTATTCAAGTGTCATTTTGTACATGAAGAGCGTCTCCATATCCACACTTGAATGTTTTGTGTAACTCAAGATAATTGGCCATCGGGTGGCCTCTAAAATTGGAATGTCCTTATCAGGAAAAGAAAATGATGAAGAAAAGCTCCAGCTTCCCATGTATGCTGGGCGATAAAGCCCCATGCTGCAGAAAACTCTCTCATTAGATAACTGTCACTTCCACGGCTGGCCAAGTATTGCTGGACAAGTTGAAGAGCGCTTGAAGCCATTGCTTACGGACGTTTATCCTCCGTGCATGCTAAAATAGTCCAGTAGCACGCTATTACATTAAACTGTAGGCAACTATTTAATATGATAAACGTAATTTTGCCAATTAGAGCACCGATCAAATTGCTGAAAGTGCTTGGCGTGTATGTAAAATCGGAAATTGTTATACAGCTAAGAAAGAAAATGTTGCTCCGATATGAGGGCTTCCTACAAATCAAAATTGACTGGCTATTCCTAGAGGTCCAGGGTTGTCTGTGTGCAAAGGGTGGTGTGCTTGGCATCAATCAGCTACGCATCTGGCGTCACAGTCCTGTATGTTCATTTTGGAATGTAAATGTCAAAGACTATAAAATAACAGTTACGTTGCATACACCTGGCACATACTGACAACACCTCCTTTGGTCATGGTAAATGTTTAGCAGAGCTTAAAGATGGACAAATCGAGCATGCAACACACAGGGGAGTTGTGTGGGCAGCATGCTGGTTTTGCCCTTTGTCGTTTTTTGCAGTTACATATTCACCATGATCCGGAGCTCACCTTCATGTTGTAACTGTGTCCTTTGAGTAGTTTTTTTTTAGTGAGTAATCCATAATTTTTGCTTCACATGTCAAGCTTTACTGGCTCCACGCTGGAGGTTGGTTGGAGTTGTAGGTCAACTGACCTAGCTAGCAGCTAGGGCAGCTGGTAGGAATGGTTGGGAGTAGCTAACACTGTCAAGGGCACCCTGAAGCAGTCACATGAACAGGGTGTCAGTGCAAACATGTAGGCATAATCAGTGATAAATCAGCATAAGACCCACTACCTGCAAAGATGAGAGGAGGCAAGAAGAGCACCGGCTCTTTTCAAGCAAAGCTTGTATTGACTGACCCGTGTAGCTGGTGGTGTTCCAGAAAACCCTCCTCACCCACAGCTGGCGTGCATCATAGAAAATAATAAATAAAAGAAAAATCTTTCCGGGGCTGGGGTTTGAACCTGGGACCCCTGGTCTGAGTGCCTTGAACACTAGGCCATGTGGCCATGCTTGCCCAATGTGAACTGAAGCATACAAATGCGTTCTACCGACAATGCGAAAAATGATTAGGAAGCAGTACACTTGCTATGGGTGCTTCATTGAAATACATTGTGTTTGCGGACTAAAAGCTATCTGCTGGACAATGCGTAGGGTCGATATGAGGAATTGTACATTTCAGGAAAATTCTGACTTGGAGAAAGTTTAATTCCTAACCCGTGATCGTCCGTTGGGCAGCCAGACGAACACTGGGAAGAACGTGAAAGACGCCATGCCGATTCAGCCCGAAAACATTGTTCCGAGAACGGCCGCTACCTACAAAGAAAAAACTTGACCTCAATTCCCTCCATTAAGGAAAGGCTCCTGAATTTTTGAGCTAAACATACCTCCTCATTACCAACCTTGGCTAAGGTGTTGTGAGCTGCTAAGCACAAAAGAGTTTGGTTCCCGGCCGTGATGGGTGCACTTTGGTGGGGGTCAAGTG